>NC_092214.1:61554125-61603209 GCF_043381705.1 Parasteatoda tepidariorum
CTCAATAGCTAATTCAGTTGATCCTTAATTATATATATATATATATATATGAATACAATATAAAAAATTGTTCACCTATATTCCTAAATTATTATTTTCTTTTAAAATAAAATGGAATAAAAGAAATAAAAAAAAACTTTAGTCATTTAACAAAAAACAAGAAATGAAATCATTTTAAAGTGTACCGGATTTTCAACAAAAAGTAATAAATAGTTTTGACTTTCGTGCATAAAATGAAATACAACTTGTTGACGCGCATATAAAATAAGAGTATAAACTGGAAAACTTACTGACATTTTGTACCTGATTAAAATCTGCAGCTATTTTATACTCAAAATCAACTGTAAATCGTCTGCCTAGAGAGATTCTTAACTGTAACAGCGTGATTCGCTTTCCTCGCAAGTAATACAAAGTTATGTAAATTCATAAGTGTGTTTACATGAAGACTAGGAACAGGAAAAGTAGTACCTGCACGTAAAAGTATTAGCATAACATTGTAATGCGTGTATTAATTAAACTATTCCATATGCTAGACAATCTGTCACGGTGGTATAGGAAAGCATAACGTGCTCCATGTACTCGGCATCTAGTTATAAAAGAACGTAACAATTCAGCATACAATTTTAAATTCTTAACATTCCTAGAAATATTGTAATTACTGCAGGCACTGAAATGACTTAAAATATGGCTCTCGGTGTTTCATCGCATAAACTGTATTCTAGAGATAGATATAAATATTTATTAGGAAACTGATTTTAAATATATTTATTTAATGAAAAAAATAAGCCTGCTTTTACTACATAGTATTAAAAAAATTATGTGATGATTTGAAGCGAGAGAAGAATATGTCTTTAAACCAGAAACGTATTTATTTAATTGTTAATAAATTTTAATTAACACAGATTAATAATATTTATCGAATAATAAATGACGTAAAATTAGGATTTTATAATTCACATAGTGAGTTTATGAATTCGTTTAGATTAAAAATAATTAGTTAGGGAAAGTACAATATAGACGAATTAAAAAATAGTTAGGTTAGATACTTAAATAACTTTTATTTAAATTCTTAACTATCCTTTAATATAAATAATAATTATTTAAAAAATCTTGAGCACATCTTGATCAAATTTAAAATGCCTGTTCAAAGGAATAAAAACTGTAATAAAAATTAACGGTATCATATTAACTAAATAATCTCAAGAAACTGAAGCGGTAAGATATTACCTGATTGAAAGCTTCATTCACTCCGAAAATAAACAAATATGGCATAACAAAGTTTACATGTTTCGAGCGCTTCAAAAATAGGCGCTCATTTTCAAGAATTGCCTGGCATGAAAATAAAGGAAACATTATTTCTTGAAATAAAAAACGTATAGTACGAAATACGAGCTACGAAAAACGGAAAAATAAAGGTGAGAAACAAAACTAGTAAACCACAGAAGCCGAGTAAGAAAAAGATAAAAAGCAGAACAAGTAAAATCACGGTGACTGAGAGACAACTAAGGGTAAAATGCTTTTCTAGAAGTTGTGGAGAGTATTGAAGTAACTAATGTCATTAACAAGGGAATCATAATTCAAATAAATGAACATGATTTCAGGGCATAAAGATGAGCTGATGTAACTTAGGTAACTGGGGGGAGGAGCTATTTTGAAGCGAATGAAGTTTCCAATCAGATAATAAAGGTAATATAGTTTTGAGAGTAAGCATAATAAAAAAACCAATGATATATAGTTTTATAAATAAAGGTAACATAAAATAAATGTTATATAGTTTTATAAATAAAAATAACATAAAGTAAATTTGATATAGTTTTATAAATATAGGTAATAAAATAAAGGTACGATAATTTTATTAAATTATATATTGTTCGTAAACTCAATGCACTTGTGTTAATGAAATTTAATAGTTCTTATTAATTGTTTCATATTTTATATTCTTGTACAACAAAAAATATGTTAAATCAAACCATGCATTCTTAATTTTCCCCTCAAAAGCGCGTGTCAAATTGAAAATTTCACGTCGTTTTTCCTTAATTGATAAAATGTAAACTTTCAAGAATAAGAAAATTATGCTAAAAAGTTAATTTCTAAATTTGAAATAAATGACGTAACCCCCCAAAAAATATTAAAAATTGTGAAACATATTGTAAAAAATCAAGCTGTTTACTTTCCCAATTAACCAGGATTAAAAAAATTCAGAACACAATATACCACTAAATAATACGGCTAGAGCTATAAAAGTTCCCTTCTTTTGTTTCGCTTTTACAGCCACAAATATATAAGGTACTTATTCCAGAAACAATCAAAAGCCAATAAATATAAGTGTTCAATTTATGATCTCTTATAGTGAATACTTTTTATAGCTACTGATTTGTTCTTTGATCATTAAAAGTAATTTTTTCTAGAACAAAATTCATTTTTGTGTTTATGTTTGTTTTTTGCACCTTTTCGAAAGAAAAAATTTTGTGTTATTTCTTAAAAAGCTCTTTAAAAAATAGACTATTGCAGTAAGCTTTTTTTGTGTTTTCCTATTTATCTGAATAACCCAGATTTTAGCAAAAGTGATTAATATTATTTGATATATTTAAGTGACATAATATTTATAATAATTTTCATTTAACTTGTATCAGGCTTCAAGCAATATTTTCAAGTCAAATTATTAAACTAATTGTTTTAAATAAATGTTTCTGTTTCACTTATTAATATTAATTAAATAAATAATCTCAAGAAACTAAAGTGATTAGACATTACCTCATTAAAAACTTAATTCGCTTTAAAGATACATAAATAGAAAATTACAGAAAGCATGTTTCAAGCGCTCAAAAAAGTCGCTCATTTTCAAGACTTGCCAGACGTGATTAAGAAGAAACAAATGTGCTTTTAAATATGAAATATAAAGCTTATACAGAACTTTAAAATTATTAACAGTAACTTTATGTTTTATATTTCAAGTCACTTTTGTTTCTTCTTATTCACGTCTGTCTAGTCTTGAAAATGGGTGACTATTTTATTGCGATTGAAACATGTTAATTGCAATTTTTGAAGAGAATGAAGTATTTAATCTGATATTAATAACATTAATGCTTCAAATGAATGCTTAAATGTTTATTATTATTAATTTATTTAAATATTAAACTTTCACTTTTAATATTATCATTCTAAAAGTTATTTTCTAAAATCTGTATTACATACAAATTCAATTTTTGCGTTTAATACTATAGCATTCACTAGTAATTAAATTAATGGTGTTAACAGCAAATTTAAGTATTTAAACAAACTAGCATTTTAGAAATAAATATTTAACTAAGCCATTATATATTATTTTGCTCTTATTTTATTTTAAATAAAAATTCCTAAATATCTTAAAGAAAATTCATTATTAAATAACAATATGTTATTAATTGATTTTTAGAAATAAATGTTAATAAATATATATATTAATAAATAAATGTGTATTTTACTCCACATCAAAACGCTTAAATACCTTAAGGGGACTTCACTCTAATTCACGTAAATGATTATAATTATTTAATGAAAACAAATGTTAAGCCAGTTACCAACACTATCAAATCAACCACAACCACCAACGTACGACTAGTAAACACCTGGCAAGTTTTTAACGTATTAGTGTTTGTTCTATTAGCTTCAAGTAATATTTTTAATTTCAAATTATTAAAATAGTAGTTTTAAATAAATGTTTATGTTTACTTAATAAACTTATATTAATGTTTCATTTACTTAATATTAATATATCTAACTCAATTATACTTATAATTACATTCTTTACTTAATATTAATGTTTCAAAAGAATGCTATTTTTTTTTATTATTAACTTAGTTAAATATTAAACATTTGCATTTTACACCATTTCAATAGTATTTACAATCTCAGCGTTGACAGCAAATTAAAGCATTTAAACAAAGAAGCATTTTTAAAATAAATATTTTACTACGCAATTAAATTTTTAATCTGAAATTATGAAATTGGATACAGTTAACATTTATTCATTTAAAATCCACGTTTCAAATTTAAACGAATTTATTTTCAATACATAATTGAGATCATTGAAGTGTTAGAAATCGCCGAGAATCGCTCTAGGGACAAACTGCAGAAACATCCTCTTTTAAAAATTGCTAAACTCTGATGATTCTCTCAAGAGAGGCAATAATCAAATCTAATAATGGGAAAGAGATACAGGGTTTCGAGTTTTGGATGAAATGATCAATTGAAGGAATAAGCTGTTATAGATAGGATTAGGAACCCGATGACAGGTGATAGTTTTATTCTTCTAATTGCAGCTTGCATTTAACGGAGTTACCCATTAATCAACGGTATATATTTCGTAAAATATCTTAGTACAAAAGGGTATTTGCCATGAAAAAGATAGGTAAACTCATCAATGACAACGTATTATTATCCAATTAGCTTACATATAAATGTTAAAAACCTCTTTATTTACAGATAACAGTTCCTGTTTCTAAAATATCATTAATGTGTATAAGCATATCAGAATGAAGATCAGTAATCTAAAGAAAAGTGCACGATTTCAGAACATGAAATTTTTCAAACATTACTGTCAACTTTTTTTTCAGTTTCGTTTAATAATTTGTAATTATCTATTTCATTACTTTGTTTAGGATCTTTAGTTCAGTATTAGGTTAGTATTCTCGCATAGCAATAAAAATAGTTATACTCGTATTATTCATGTTAGATAGTTTCAATAATTGCATTAAAGAAAATTAACTTACACTGTTAGAATTTTCATTCTAAAATTGCTATAAAATATTTGGCAGCAGTTTGTCCATCTAATTAAAAGCTAAGCTAACGATAAAGTAATTTTTTTCTATTTATGGTTTTGAAACAGTTTACAACTAGTATGGTTATAAGACCATGAATACAAAGCCATACGCTTAGTTACGTATACAGTTTTAAAACTATACGGTTAACTATGTAGTTCTAAAAATCACCATAATAATAATTATGCACTTTTTAACTATTTACAACTAGCAGGGTTTCAAAACCGTAAAGAAATTAACAGGTTGTTGGAATTAGGCAATGCTTTGAACTGTGTTTGAAAAAATCATTTCAATTAACCAAAATATTAACTTACATTTTCTTCTGAATTCATTCTGAAAGGCTAGACTTTATGTCTTGCTTCTCTTGACAAAAATTAAAAATATATGCAGTTGTCTTTTTTATATAAATCGTAATAATCTTCAGTACACAACAGCAACAGAAACTATTAAAAAATATAGAAAATGACTGAAATTTGTATTCGTTAATAGGATTTAAATTCTGTATTTTATTGAAGAAAATGTTTTGAATTTTATTTAATGATAAATACGGTGTTGATCAAAAATTCCTTCTTATTTCTGAAATACATTAATATTACATTGAAGAAAGAGTTCGTTTTATAAATTAGTTAATGTTTAGCAGTAGTTTTTAAACTTTTAATTAAAAGTGTAAAAATTTACATCTGAAACGTAATTTTCGAGAGTAAAATAAAGGCCAACAAATTATAATTCATATTTCTTGAAGATAATGTTTTCTAAAACACAGTAATTCACACTCACTTTTTTTTTATCTTTGCCAAATGCAAAGTAAAATAATTTTTATTGCCTTCAAAGGTAATATTACAAAGAATTTTATTTCACTTTTACACCACAGCTAATATCAGATAATTTTTGTTTGTTTATAATATTACTATGTCTCAAACAATTATATAATCTAATTTCATTGAAATAATTTGTAGCATCTTATATCTGAAACAAGATTTTTAATAGTAAAGTAGACACCAACAACCACAAACAGCTCAAATGATAATATTTCTTAATTTTATTTAAATAGCATGTTATAATTTTTTTATTAATATTCAAATAATTTGTTAAAATTTCAACAGATATTAAGTGAAGCTGTACAAAATAATCGTGAATGTAACTTTTTGAGAACCCAACCAACTTAATAGCTAATCAATCGGTGTTGAGTTATCGGGACAGTAACTATAAAAATTAAATTATTAATGGCAATGAAAAAAATACAATTGTTATTTTTTTTAATTTAAAATACCTCTAAAGTAATATTTAGTATTCCATTTTTTAAATGAAAAAATAAAAAATAAACAATTAGATAAGAAACGCAATTACCATGCCTTTTTTTTGGACACCTCACAGCAGAACTGAGCAATTTAAAAGATGCTAAGTCTCACTGTTCTAACTGCTCTACACAGTAAAAAAATCCGGACTAAATTATGGTAAAAATTACCAGAACTCTGAATGCCGATATTTTTACCGTAAAATCAATTTTACCGGAATAAATTATCAATTTTGCCTGAATAAAATACAATAACTGTGTAATATTTTACAGTAAAAATGGATTTCACGCTAAAATGAATTTCTGGTTAATGCGTCCAAAGAGCCGGTGCTTTATATCGTAAGTTGATTCGGAATTTTTTACAGTGGAATTCATATCTTGTATCAGAAGGTAACATTTTAAAGCAATAAAAAACATTCATTTTTGTCCACTGACTAAATTACTATTGAATTAGATACTGTGATTTTCAGCAACATTTTCTTCTAAAGGTACACACCAATTAAACTTTAAGACACCCTAAATAACTTTGCTTAACTTCTGGTTGCTTATTTTATTTTAAATATTCATTTATTTTATTTTTTCTTATTTCATTTTATTGTTTTTATGGTTTTATTTATTTTATTTTGGTCATTTATTTTATCTTGAATGAAAAAACCTATAAATCTTAAAAGGAACTCAATACTAAATAACGTAAATGTTTTCATTGTTTTTTAGAAATAAATGTTTATAAATATACGTTTTAAATGCTATTATAATTACATATTTTTTAAAAATTTTATTTCACATCAAAACTCCTTAGTACCTTAAATGAAAAACCTATAAATCTTAAAAGGAACTCAATACTAAATAACATAAATGTTATGTATTGCTTTTTAGAAATAAATGTTAATAAATATATGTGTATTTTATTTCACATCAAAACTGAAGGGGAAATACCTTAAGAGGAACTCATTTTTAATTCACATGAATGATTTTCATTGTTTAATGAAAACAAACGTTAAGCCAGCTTTTTACCACAATTAACTCAACCGCAGCTACTAATCAATCGATGTCAAGTTTTTGTAGTAGTAGATATTGAAATGACGTTATTAGACATTGATGGAAATTTATTATTGTTTTTTTATTTGAAATCTCTCTAAAGTAATATTTAGTCTTCCATTGTGTTGTTTCAAGGGAAAAAATAAAAGAAATAGGGAGCACAATTACCGTACCAACATTGGAACGCCTCACAGCAAAGTCTAGTAATTTACAGGACAAAAGAAGAATGGATCGCGTGTTGAAGGAAACTTTTCAAGACGCTTACAGCTTCAAATCGCTAAATGACTCAATTCTGCTTCGATAAGTTAGGCATTGTTAAAAGAGATTTGAGGGGTAAAAAGTACTGTAAACAAGTGAGAAAAGCGCTGTGCTTTTAGAACCATCTTAGCTCAAATTTCTATTTGGGAGAAAAAAACTTAGTACTAAGAGCGTCATCAACTTTGAGATTGGAGGATGTGAACAGTGAAAAAGGATGGAATTAGAAAGAATAGAGGAAATCTATGAAAAAAGAAAAGAAAAAAAAACGTAAAGATTTGGATTTGGTTGAATGAAAATGTATTCTAGTTTGTTTATTTTCAAAAATGATTATTTATTATTTCAACTAAACTTTTATAATCGAATTTATACAATTGTTTAAAAATTGAAATGAACTTTGATTTAGGATACATGAAAAGGAAATCGTACTCATTGCGATAATAATTGGATATTATCGTGCTTAATTGTTCTAATTTTTTTTTATATTTGAGAATAAAAAAAACTACAATTTTCAAATTACGAAAAAGTGAAAAGTATTAATTTTGACTTCAAATAATTATAATAAATATTCTCTTAATTAAAATTTTAGGAAACGTAATATTATAAAAAAAACTAGTGAATTTCTTTTGATAGGGAATTTATGCTTCTTTATTATCTACATTTTAAAATGGGGAAATTTCTGATAGTATTTATGGAAACTACACAACTAGACAAAACTCTGGTTTTGCATTGCATTATTTATAACTTACAATAAACTTAAAACTTATTTTAAAAGTAGGAATAAACTATTTTAAAATGGAAATAAAATATCTCTTTTCAAATAATTCAAAGCAATTGGAGACAAAAAGGGGAAATAATGACTTCAAAAAATTGAGTAAAAAGCGTGTTTTACCATATAAACTAGTTTTCTGAAGTTATGAAAAAAGTAGCTTACGGCAAATATAAACACTATTTTTATTTAATTTTGGAACTTTATGTTTTTGTAATCAGTTTTTAAGAAAATTATGCACAGTATAAATATAGTCTTAAAATAATTTTTTCAGTTAGTAAAATATTTTTTTCAGGTAAGTATGAATTTTTAACCAATTCAAATCCTGTTTTTCTTTCTCTAATCAAAAGTACATTATCAACATATACACTGTAAAAAATGGCTACTCAAATATCATGAAACTTTCTTCATTTTTGACGACACTAATTTCCGGTATATGTTCCAAGGAAAAAGTTCGTCAAAGGGACGAAATAACTATCCCCATTTCTTTTATTGAACGAATTTCGTCAAAACTAAAGAAATATTTCGTCATCCTATCCCCCCCGCAAAAAATTCCTCTTGTGCCTAATATATCTAACTTTTATAATAATCAATTAATCCTGGGTACGAATTAGGTGATACAACATAACAAGGACACAAGGACGAACAGAACAGCTAAATAAATTACACCCTTACCCGAACAGGGATTCTAAGCCCGAATTCTTTCGCTACGAGGCCACCTTCTTGACCATTATACATGCCATAACTTTATATTCGCATGTCTTGTCTTTATTCTAGTTTCGTCATTCTAGTTAAAAATTTCTCATTGTGCACTTCGGTGAAGTTTCTAGTTGAGGAAATATTTTCCTCATGTATTTGAGAGTTCGCCGTGAGTTACAAATCACGTGATTTCGTGACGAAATGATTTTGAAAATTAGCGAAATATTGCTCAAGGATTATTGCTCAAATAATTATACCATGCATAGAACCAATGCTAAAAATAGTCTTGTACACAAAAGCTGTTGTTTTTTAAGTATTAAAATTAGGAATTTTCTTGTTCTCATCGAATTGTTGAATTGGATTACTCATTGTGTATGCCATAGTTTTCAAATTGCTGTCGATATAGATGGTCTGAAAACTGCTATCTTTATAATAGCTTATTGTTGTTGATGTACTACAACTGCTGTCTATACCACAACATTTGAACAACTCTCTATACAGATGGCCTGTGAAATATTGATTTTACAATAGCATGTGAACAGTTGCCTTTACTACAATTTATTCTATAAAGTGCTAAATCTTGCCTCCATCACTATCTATACAATAGCCTATGAGTTCTTGCATATACAGGAATTCATTTTAAATCCTGAAAACAGTAGTCCATGCAACATCATGTTAACTGTTGTTCATAATATGCCATAAAAACTAAATCGTTGTTCAATGGCCTGATAACATTTATTTCAATCTTCACGGGAAAAAAAAAACAATTTTAGTAGAATTAACGCACTGTATGGTAATTACATTTCTGGTAAAAAAGGTTAATTCTGGTAATGTAAACCAAAATATACGGTTTTTAAACGGTCAATTTGGTAATTTTTCTGCTCATACGGTAACAGTTTTCAAAATTGTAGTTCCTATTACCACACATTTTGTAAAAAACACAAAACTGAGAAGTAATGGTATAATAAAATTACCAAATTTTATCACTTAATATGAAATCGTACTTTATTGTTTATTCCTTCAAAATCATTACCACAGCACTTCAGTAACAATTACCGAGCTTCTTAGTGTTTCCATAGATCATGAAACATGGCAAATTCTGCTATATTCTGGTTCTGCTATATTCTAATTTTTGCCATACTATTTTTCTGAGTGTTGAAATCAAATAAAATTTCATTCAAATCCATTAAAGTAAAGTGTAAAAACTGTCTAAAAATAAATTAAACTTTTCTTATCAACGTACAGGCCAAATTACTAATCATAGTGAGAAGATGTTATTGACAACAACAATTAAATGAAGTCGATGCAAATGCAAAATTACATGTCGAAGAGTTTATCCCCACAATATTCTGAACTACATATTACTTAAATTATTATTCTTCTTAAATGTAAATATATTTAGATTTTTTTTACCTCAACATCATTGAAATCAAAATAAAATTTCTTCATTATTTTAAATGTTCGTTGAGGTTGTGAACATTACATGAAATATATATGCAGAATTGTAGTTTTTTTGTACTGATTATGCGTTGCTTTTTATTAATCATTTATTGACTGATTCGAAACAAAAATATTATTGAAGAGAAAAAAATTAAGCCATCATTTTATTAGTCAAGAAGAAAATTTATTTTAGAAACTTAAATAACCCATCCCATTTCTTTAATTTTTTTATAAACGAACTTTATGTTCTTTAAGAAAAATTTTGTATTTTATTATTTATAAAATGAAAAAAACATATAGCCAGAATATAAAAAACGATGATTTGCGTACTGTATATATCATTATGCAGATTTCAGCAGTATACTGTATGACATTTTTAGCATGATATGGAAAAAACACCGTTTTTTTTTAAACTTTTCTTTCTAATATAAAAATAACACGAACTAATAGTCTTAAAAATATTCCAGATAAGTAAAAATAATGTCAAGAAAAATTATTGCTTATAAAGATAAAATTATAAAGAATTTGATTTCGCTTTTACGGCATAGCGAAAATCAAATTAACATATTTTGTTTATAATTTTATTATGATTCATGCTTAATTCTCTAGATAAAGTTAAATAATTACAAGACACACTGGTTATCAATAAAACAAACAGCATTGATACTAAATCGCGATGTAAATAAGCTCGTCATGGCATTTTTTAACATGGCATTAATCATGGCATTTTTTTAACATGGTAAGAAACAAATTGTTGTTGTTTTTAAAACATTTCTTACTCGTATAAAAATAACATTAATACTTTTAAATTATTCCAGAAATATAAAAACAAAATATTTTTTTTTCCTTCTCAAGGATCTCAAATTTGTCATCCTTTCGTAACAGCCTTGAAAAAGAATACAATTCATCAACTTCTTTTCATTTGATGTAGAACCAAGAGAAAATGTACTTTTTAAGCAAAGCACATCCTCAGATAAGTACGAGTTATCTTCACTTGCTCTAAAACCAGACTTGAGTGACATGGGGAGATAAAACTGAAGAGGGGATGTTGATTGATAATTTTTTTCAGACTGATACCAACCATTTGAAACTTACAAACTTAGAATTTATAATATATGATGAGATAGAAAGGGAAAATATAAAAATATCCACCGAGAAATTATTTGCCAAATTCAGTTAACTTATTGGCAGAAATTCGCTTTTGTACTAAAATCTTTGTCTAAGAGTCAAGTATCAAATAACAAACTAAGGTCTTTTTCAGTTTTTAAACGCTGCTTATATACGATCTCTATGATTTTCCTTAGCTATAATCTTTAGTTATAATCATTTTTGCAATCAATCCTTAACAGTAATCATTTTCATTAGCTATAATTTCTAAGATTTATCACGGATTGCAGAGTGTGCGAGCGTTAAAATGTAAAAAAACTGAAAAAAAGAATGAGAAAATAAGAAATAAATGATATATTTTTCTGGTAAATCGATAAAACTTTTAACAAAGAAGCAAATATGGTAAAATTGCTGTACTATATGGTAATGCCATTTTTAGTAAAAGAACTCAAAATTCTGGTTAATAAAACAAAAATATACGGTATTTCAAAATATACGGCAATCATGTAACTTTAAATATTTTTTAATATTTTATATATTTTAACCGTCGTTGAACAGCCGATAAAATTTTTTGAGTTTACGACTACTAATGTTCAGCACCGTAGTTTGTAATTTTGAACCCAATCCAGAACAAGGGAACTCCTGGATCAAGTAATGGGAGAAATTTCCCTTCGTTGAGGACTGTTTAATGGAATTAACAAGCATTTGGGTTACATGGAGAGGAAAATCTCGAAACCTCTCACGGTTAGACGGCACTGGGACAGTAACTCATTGACGGCAGGGGGACTCGAACCACTGATCCCTCTACCACTGTACTTTCGTAGAGGAACTTGTGGTGTTAAGCTGCCCCTATTGTATTAAAACCGTTAGCATTTTATTAATTCGGTTCGTTTTGTTTAACTGCTTATACAGTTGAGTTATCGCAACAATACGTATAGACAATTCAGGCAAAAATAGTTATTTCGTATATGAAAAAATTTATTATGATTTAGTAGTAGGGATGAGTTAAAATTCTGAATTAGTTAAATAATGTTTTGTTTAACAGCAATAGCTTCAAAAAATGTTATTTTTAAGTTATTCGAGTAAAAAAAATTTAAAATGCTATACCATGCATANAGTAGTAGGGATGAGTTAAAATTCTGAATTAGTTAAATAATGTTTTGTTTAACAGCAATAGCTTCAAAAAATGTTATTTTTAAGTTATTCGAGTAAAACAAAATTTAAAATGCGTTAATTTATTCAATGACATTTGTTATTTTATTTGAAACAATAAATTAATAAATTGTGATAAATAAATGAACTAATAAAAATTGTGTAAGTTTATTTAACTTAATGAAAAATTTTAAGTAAATGGTTTTAAAGATAAAAAAAAGGTTTTAACCTAAATCACTGATTTTAACAATAGATTTCTTCAGATGTTCAATATTAGGTTTTAATAATTTATTAGTGAATAATATGTATTCTATGATGGAAAATAAATTTCAGGAAAGCATAAAAAAAGTATGTTTAATACTTCTAAAATATGGTTAAATTTAACGTGTTTCTGTCTTTATGGGGACACCTAAATCTCGAAAATTTTTACCAAAGCTCTCAGGTTAAATTAACAGAAAAATTTAACTTTATAATGTTTGTTACAACTTGGAAAATTTGGTAAAATTTGATAATTTTGCCATGATACCTTAGAGCATGGCTTAAGGAATCATTTATTTGGTTCAATTTATTTCCCAGTTTGGTATTTTTATTAATTGTAAGGTGATTTGTGATAAGAAATATAATTTTGAAAACCAGAATTTCCGGTAAACCGTTACATATATGAACGGAAAAATTTACCAAATGAATTAATTAAATACCACATATTTTTTTCTTAGTGTTTGTTTTTCTTTTTTTAACCTAAAATTTCATTATCTTTCAGTACGATAATTTTATCAGAATCAGAATATCTCTATGCATGGTAGAACTAAAACATCGTTTAAAATTACATTCCTTAAAGAATGTTTCTAGATTTAAATTAAGCATTTTTATGCAAAAAGTTTTCACTAAATAAAGAAGACTTAAATAAAATATAATGTATGAGAGATAAAATTATACGCTTTTTAAATTAAGGATTTTCAAATAATAAAACAATAAAACCACTCTAGTTTGATGAGAAAAATATTAAGCCCATTATGATGGTCTTATCAGCTGCATAGCTTGTTTTATCGATAAATGAATAAAATAAAATTTAAAGCTTCTCCTAGGGGGTTGTAGGCTTTAAATTTCTTCCAAAGATAAATTGACGATAACTTTCTCATCATAATTTACATGATCATAAAAACTACAAAAATTATGTAATATTTTTAAAACTTTAGAGCAACGTTCATCAAACTCTGATGTTGTCATCGATTGTCACGACCAGATGTTACGGCTATCGATTTTCCATTATTTCATTGGAGACGGCAGTGCCATTAACGTCTTTACTTTGTCCATGTGACGATGCATGTCGTGAAAAAGAAGAAAAAGTGGAAAAGTTTAGAAAATGAGAAATGAATATTTAAATCCATTTAAACTTGTAGTTTAGTAGTAGAAGTATTATTTGCTTAGTAACCATGTAACTAACATAAGACAGTTAATTACTTGCTGATGGTAGTGTAGTAACGGGTTTAGTACTCGAATACCATAAACTTTCTAATGACATGACATTTACTTTTTATGTTTTAGTAATGGATAAGAAGTGTTTGTTAGCATCATCACATTAGTGACTTTTGGCATATTTCTCAAAAAATATAAATAGATTTCTAAAAACATTACATTCTTTATGGAAATTTGTATGTTTTACAAAGTACAATATAAAAAATTCAGGATCAAATTTCGATAAAAACTAATCTTAAAATCTTTCTCTGAAAACTAATCTTTCGATAAAAGCTAATAAATTGGCAGATTAATAAGGAAGTAGTTTAAAAAATTATGAAATTCCTTGTACTACTAATGCTAATATTAGTACTATCACTATTATTCATTATTTGACTAGTGCGAGTTCTAGCATTAGTACTACAACAGCTAGTGGTACTACTATTATAACTAGTACTAGTGCGCGTACTATTACTGAAACTATTACTGCCGCCATTATCCCTACTATTATAACCACTACCATCATCATCACAATCAGCGCAACACTATCACTACTATTAATTTCAGTAGTATACTGTAAAAAATTCCAGATCAAATTATGGTAAAAACTACTGTTACTCAGGGTCCCGATCCTTTTAATCATAACTTCCATTTTTACCGGAACATGTTTCGGAACAAAAAAACTAATATATCGCAATTTTCACCCTACTAACTACTGTAAGATCGCTGCATAATGTTATTAATACACTGAAATAAATATAACTGTAGAAATTACGGTATAATATTTTACGGTACGAATGATACTCCCCCTTTAAACTGTAAATTACTTCAGAATTCAGTGTAGTTATATATAGAAAAAGTCATTAACAAAATTTCATAATTCTAATTTGTTAATTTCAGAAGAAAATTCATTCGATATATCTAATTTTAAAACAAAGCTAAAGCGATGTATATGATTTTGAAATTCTGTGGGACCTATATGGTTTTGTAACAAAGCCATATAATTCATATAGCTCATATGGAATGCGGAAGCTTATTCACATTATTTTACGCCTTCGCCTTCTAAGAAGCATTATACAAGCAACTAAAATCCATAACGTTGTTCATTTATCTAAAAAATAAATGCTTCATCTTGTTTGTTTTTTTAAATTTTTCTGTAAATTGCTATTTTAACTTAGTTTGCTAAACAACAGCCAGAGTGAAAAAGATAGATTCTATTTGCTATTAAATGATTGAAAACTGCAAAATGATTGATTAACGATAGCAATCTACAGTATAAAAAGTGAAACTATCTGGCTTATAAACTAGATTTCACATATTTGTTAAAAAAATTCATTTATTGTTTTCAACCAACAAAAGTAAACTAGGTTATTTCAGGAAAAAATTCCACACTTAATACGTCTCATTAATAGATCAACAGATGAATTGTCATGAGCAATTTGAGTCTATGAAATTTCAGTTTTGTGGTTTGAATCGAAAGTAAAAGTAATCTTTCAACTTTAATACTGCAGGTTTAATCTCTAAATAAAATAATTATAAATCATTAAATACGTATCCTTCGTTTTCAAGGGAAAGTTTTTTTTTTAAAATAATTTAATTAAGGAAGATAAAATAAGGAGTTAAATTATTTTGAAATACCTATAGATGAATTTATTAAGAGTATATTGTTTTCTATCCACGCAACAAGTTATTTTTTTTTCTCAATTCATGTGAAATAAGTTAATTTAATTATTAAAAAAAAATTCAAAATTGTCAACTAAAACAATTTGTTTCATTTTTTTATTAAAGATCATTGTTTAACGAATCAATAACGCTTAAATAACGCTTCAATATACATATTTTTAATGTAACACAGAATGTTCTACTTTGTTACCATTCGAATAGAAATAAATACATAATGTTAAGAGGCAATTTGTCAATAAATTATAATGATGAGTTTTTGAGACTTCCCCTTAGGAAAAAGAAAATCTATTAATTGCTCTCCTTTTTTTAATCCTCAAAACAAACTAAGCTTGAAAATATAAATACAAGCGCACCACCCACATTAAGATTTGAGCTCATCATTCATTTTGGGGCAAGTCGTATTTAGTACCTTATAAATGCTGTCTGAAAAATACTAAGTAATGCTGAAGCTTTCACAATCACGATCTTTTGATTATCAGTAGAAATTAATGATTCTTGAAAAGAAATTCGGCCTTTTATAATCGTGAGGTCTTTTGGCCGCTCCTTAAGCTGGCCTCTAAGATTATTTCGATTCCTGTCTTAATACTTTTTTTAGACTTATCTTTACAGTTTTGTTTCCCGAGGGTGCTCTTAATAAGATTCGTGAAACAGTAAGAATGCTTCAGAGCGCTTATTTTCTGAATGATATCGTTATACTGAAAAGAACCAAACATTCCTGTTGTAATTCATTGATATTTAAAATTCTGCTGTATAAGATATAATACATTTTAAATCTTGCAATTATAATTTTCAATCGTTATTAAATTAGTGCTATTGTTTGATCATTTATTTCAAGAACTTGATTTTTGGAAAAAACTTGGTTGTTCTTCAGTTTTACTTTACATACTACTTATACCTAAGCCTAGACGTTATAATTATTAAATATTAAGTGAATATTGAAAACAAAATTAGCGCTATAGACCCAACGAACGAAATAATTACCTCAATCAGATAGCGAAGTTTCTATCAGTAGATAGTTAAGTACACTTTAAAAAACTCCGGATCAAATTACGGTTAAGTACCGGCACTTTAGGTCATCCTCATACGTAAATCCATATGAAAGATCAAAATCCATTTCTGACTTAATTACGGTATATCAAATTTTTTTTTGTTCCATTACATTAAAAAAACTGATAACAATGAAAAACTTTTTACCAGAATTTCTTACACTGTAGCTACTTTTCTGACATAGTATAACTTTAATTCAATAACTATAGTTCAGTTAAACGCTTAAAAATATTACGCAATTCAATGACTCGGGAATGAGCATAATTAAAAAAAAATTCGAGCGATTTCTAATGCTATGAGATTTTTGGTATGTGTACATCGATCTAGTAGGAATTAATTAGATTATTATCTACCTCAAATTTAATTACTCCTAATATATGTTTACTAAATTAGATACTGGCATTTCTTTTAAACGACTCACAAAATGTTAGCTTGGATAACATTTTGATGATAGTATTACCAACACTTTCAGAGAAACTAAGGTTGCCTCATTAAAAGCTGTCGGCTTACAATATTTTCGTAAATTCTGTTACATCGAAATAAACGATCATAATTAATGTGGTTAAGTAATATAGTTTAAATACGTCACAGAGAAAATAATTCTGAAAAAATTACCGAACAGTATGGTAATGACATTTCTGGGGAAAAAAACATAATTCTTGTAATGAAACTAAAATATACTGTATTTAAACCATTCCCATTTTAATTTTTCTTCCATATATGATAATAATTTGCCAGAAATTCTAGTATTCAAAATTACAGTTCTCATTAGCAAAAATACCAAATTGAAAAGTAAATTGAACCAAAAAAACAATTTTTTGAACATTTTTTTCATCATGTCAAAGATTAATTAAAAATGGAAAATTTATTTAAAAAATGGATGAGTAATGAAACAATTAATACTAAATTAAATAATTATATTAAAACTAATCTATTTTTAAATTTTTGAAATATTTTTATATTCTTTAGTTAATTATCGGTTTGCAAATGCATGGTACTTTGTAGTAGTGCCAAGAATTACAGTAGCATTCAAATGAAAAATGTATAATTATAAATTAATTTACTGGAAATCTTTTTAACATAGTATAAAATGATTTTAGAAACCTTACTATATATATTTATATTTATACATATATTAGAAAAATTTTCTTTCGATTAGCTTTCATTATTGCAAAATATTAATAATATGCTGTTTCTTTATTTTAAATTTTAATAGTGAAGTGGAATAAACGGAAAACTTAATTAATTTGAAATTAAATATAAAGGAAAAGAATTCTTTTCATGATGAATAATAATACTTGGTAACCATACATCTATCAGTAATGGTGTCTTTCTTTTTTTAAGTAGTTATTTATCATTATTTATCATTTATTTATCATTTACTTGCATAATTTTTAAAAAACGTTATCTATTAACAAAATGTATTCATTAAAGTATGTAATCAGTTAACTCAAGAATTATAACTACTTTCATGAATAATAAGATAGAACGTATATTTCAAAATAGTTAAAACTTGAAATTTTTAAAAATAAAAAAATAACATATTTCAATAAAGTATTTTTCAATAAAGTAAAGTAAAGGAAGAAAGTAATTTTCTTTTAACTTTTCTACGATTTATCTAATAAACTCTAATAGTTATTAATAACTATAATTACAGGGAATTTTGTTGTAAATGGCATTGTTACTTTTTTAAAAAAAATAACTCAAAATACAAATATAGGAATTTTAATTATCCAAAGTGTCATATAACCATCTCAAATAACTTTTAAAGTAAAAGGAAAATAAAATTGAAAAAAACCCAACCATTTCAAATAAATCTTGAATCAATCCAATAAAAATTACTTCATTTTCAGTTTACTTTTCAGAAGCATATTTGCGAAGTAAATGCTATGAAATTCCAATTTGAAACGCAAACGTTACCTCGTTTATTTTTATTTCAACTTGGTTCTTTTCATTGTAACAATTTTTCATCTAAAGCTGTTGTTTCCGAGAAAAGTACGGCAGTGAAACCACTTTAGGCCAAGTTTTTTTTTCTCTATGTTTTCCATTTAAACACGAAATATGTTTTAAAGGAGAAGAACTTAAACAGCTGGAAAAGATACAGCTAAAAGCTTTCGCGTGAGTGACGTAAATAACTCATGAGTTTAATTTGCAGAAATTTCAGTATGAATTTAAATGCTCTGCTCGGAGTCGCCATTTTTTTTACCCAGGATATCATGCTTTTTTCTCAACTTTGTTACGAAATAGAAGACTTTAGATTATAGCTAATGTACTTAATTTAGGTTTCTAGTGAAAAGTGATTAAATATATGATATACGAAAACTAAGTTTTTAAAATTTGTAAATGATACTGAAAACAGATACGGCTCTCCTTAATTTGAAAAGTGTGTAAGCCGCAAATGTTATGCATACATTTTTGTATATAGTGTATTCAAAAGTAACGTTCTTTACGGGTGAAAATATTTACTGCATCTGTGCGCAATTATGTCATGACGTAACGCCAGCGAGGTAATATTTTTAAAGATTGTTTTGCTAAAACTGGAAGTGAGATTGGATTAAAATTTAATCGTATATTGAAATCTGCACTGAGAAGAAAATATATAGTGAAAAATATTAAAGAATGACGAAATTTACCTTATTTCTGGCTCTATGGGAGCTCTTATTTCTGGCTCTATTACCCGATAACTTTGGTAATGATTTTGGTAAAATTAACAATAAAATATGGTTTTATAATAAGTGATAAAATTTGATAGATTTAAAAATATTTGGTTATATTATCACGATGTTTTAGAGCATGGCATTAAAACCTTTAATTTGGTTAAATTTACTTTTCAGTATTTTATTTTTAACTAAATGCGTGGTAATAATAACTATAATTTTAAAAACCGGAATTTCTGGTGAACCGTTACCATATGAACGGAAAATTCGCTAAATTAATGGTTCAAAACCGCATATTTCGGTTTTATTAACTAGAATTAAGTTTCTTTCTTTTTCTTTAAAAAAATGTCATTACTATTCTTTGATCTCCGTGTGACACTAATGTTTAAACTGCAGGGACTAAGTTTATTTTGTAGACCTGCCTGTGCTAAATCCGGAATCAAACAATATTCAGTTGGAACTTTATTTTCGATTAAAACTTCAATAAATGCTGAACGAATTCATATGCTTTACGGGTTTCACAACTTTTCTCCCACAATAACATGTTTTTTTTCTAGTCTCTGCTTATGAAAGAAATGACTATATATACTATTATAACTGTAGTAAATGATACTAAAATCTATGAATTATACTGAAAATAAACACGGCTGTCCTTAATTCGAAAATTGTGTAAGCCGCAATTGTTATGCGTACATTTTAATATATGGTGTATTCAAAAGTAATGCTTTTTAAGAAAACAATATTTACATTTACTGCAGTTTTGCGTAATTGCATCATATGATAAACTCAGCTAGTATTTGAAATGAAGGTTTTATTAAAACTGAAAATGAGATTGGCTAAAAATTTAATCGTATATTGAATACAGTCACTAGTGTTTAAATTGCAGGGATTAATTTTGTCTTGTAGACCACAATGACATAAATCCTTAATCGAAATATGTTAATTCAATATAGGAACTTTAATTCTGTAACCTATTTTCTCATAAAATTTCAACTAACAGATATAACAGTGGACTAATGTATAGATAACGAAATTAATTTAGGTTCTGAATGAAAATTTATTAAGAATATTATTAAACAAAATTTTTTTATTAGAATCTGTACATGTCACTGAAAATAAACAAGGCTATTCTTAATTCGAAAAGTATGTAGGTTGCAAGTGTTATGCATACATTTTATGCATGACCTATTTAAAAGTAACGTTTTTTTTTCGGAAAACAAAGTGTTTCTAGCATTTGTGTATAATATCATGTGATAAAAACACACAAGAGTTTTAAACAACAGTTTCAAACAGAAAACTATATATACTGTTACAACTACTATGCTCAATTTAGTTTTAGAATGAGAAATGATTAAAATTTTATAAACTAAGTTTTTATTAAGATCTGTATATGTCAATGAAATTAAATAAGACTTTTCTTAATTCGAAAAATATGTAGGTCTCAAGTGTATGCATGCAATTTTTATGGTATATTTCAAAGTTAAGTCTTTTGCTGGAAAAAAAAGCGTTTCTAGCGATTGTGCACAATAACATCATGTAATAAGAACACGCAACCGTTTTACAGATTGTTTTGCTAAGACTGGAACTGAGATTGATCCTAATTTTAAATAGGATATAAATATCGCACCTTTTTCTTCCTTTGCCATAATGTTCTTTTTCTCATCTGTAATACATTACAGAATGTTGATAATGTACTTAATTTGGGCTTTGAGTGGAAAGTGCTTAGAGATGTAAATATTTTAAAGCTTAGTTTTTCAAACCTGTACAAAACATTTTCCCTAAATTTGAAAAACGTGTAAGCTGAATGTATTAAGCAAATAATTTTATCTCTGCTACATTAAAAACATGCGCTTCACGGGAAAAAAAAGTTAATTGTATCTGTTCATAATTTTGATGCATGCACGCAATATTTTTAAAGATTGTTTTGTAAAAACTGGAACTGAGATTAATTTAAATTTTAAATGAAGTATCACAAACCGATTTTTTTTTATTCTCTCGATATCTTACATTTTTCAAACTCTGATATCAATAAGATCAGTTTAGATTATAGCCAATGAATAAGTGATTAAATATGTGATCGAAAAGTAAGTTTTTAACATCAGGTAAATAATAGAGAAAATTCGAGAAACATGTTCAACTCCTGCTAATTTGAAAAGCGAGTAAATTGCATTTGTTATACGCATAATTTAGTGTGCTTTGCATTATTTTATGAAATTACAGAATATTTTTAACAGATTGTTTTGTTAAGTTTTGAACAGAGATTATTACAAACTTTATGCATGACTGTAAAAATAACTGGCACAATTTTAATAAACTCTTCAATGTCCTGACAATATTTTAATTTAGAGAAGGAATGTTTTTGACAACAATTATGTAGATTATTAGTTATAGTTACTGATTGGCATATCATATTTGTCCGCTAATAATTATTTAACTTATTTTTTGTCATTGCCTTTTATTTCCCTAAATTTAATTTTTTCTTTAATTTCGTAAGCAAAACCAAGGTAGTTTATTCATGTCTGAAATATGTTAAATTTCTTGATAATATTTTTTTCATTTTACATATAACGGGCGTTGAACAGTTAAACCAGTTTTGAGTTTGCCTGAATGCCTTCGTGGTTTTGTAATTTTGTACTCATTCAGAAAACAAGGGGCTTCTGTATCAAACACTAGAATAATCTAGCATTCGTGGAAAACTTTTTTGAGAGAACTAACCCGCTTTTTCGTTAAATTGAGAGGAAAACCATAAAATCCTCCTACGGTTTGCCCGACGGCCAGGAATTCTAATCAATGATCCGTCTCTCACTGATGATATTTTATGTCAGGCCAAGAAAAGAATTCATATCAACCCCAACCACTGGGATTCAAACTCTATTCATTTAATTGGAAGGCCAATGCTCTGTTCCCTGAGCCACCGTGACTCTGTGTTAAGTTTCGTATATGTTTGATTTCATTGTTAATTTTAAAATCTAAATTCCTTTATCATTGAAAATATTTTTTAACAAATAGTAAAACTTACCATTGTGACTTACAATTTTGTTCAAAAATCAATCGAAAATAGAATATCGAAGCAGAATATTAGAAGATATCTAATTAAGAAAACTAGTGTAATCACGGTGGAGTAAGTGAGTGGCATGCCCTAATAAAAGTATTGCAATCAAAGTACGCTTTTGAGAATCTTTTTTCCCTTTCGTATCTGTCTGGATTTAATTTGTACTGAAATTTATAAAAAAATTTATGTCAATTGTTAATTTCAATCATAATTGAAATCGTAAATTTTAAAAAAATCATGTTTTTTTTATATGCTAAAAACAAAAATTAATAAATAAATACCTCAACTCAGTTTTTTAAGCATTTTTACTTCAATTATAAATAGATATGCTAATATATTTCTTAAGATGTAATTAGTGGTGAAAATAAAACTTTGGTTCTTAGTTTCGCAAACCATATGATCAAACGTAGTTAAACTCAATTTTTTGTCCAAATATAAAATCCACTTTCATTGATTTTCTTTCATAGGTTTTTCTACAGGAAATTAGATTATGTCTTGCAATAAAATTTAAGAACTAAATATTGTACTTACGATTGGAAGATTAGTTATCCAATTATTTCGAAGTAACAGAAACATACATACCTAAAAAAATAAGACCATTATAGTTTGCATTGAATAAATTATAATAAAACAAATCATTTTTAGATTATTTTAGAAAAAAGATTGTTTTGAAAGTTAAAGATGAATGCGTATGAAATATGCTTTATGCGTTCATTATTATTCAGCTACGAAATGCAACAGGGCTTAAGTTAAATTAATAAATGCTTCTAAACAAAAACAGTGCAAGGAGAAAAAAAATTCTGGTAAAATTACCATATTATCTGGTAATGATATTTCAGGTAGAAAAACATAATTCTATCTTATGAAACCTGAATGTACGATATTTAAACCGATCATTTGTTAATCATTTCTTGCGTTCACATGGTAACTGTTCACCAGAAATTCTGGTCTTAATGATTATAGATTTTATTAACGCACAGTTATTAAAAAATAGAAAACTGAAAAGTAAATTTAACCGAATAAATGGCATTCATGGCATGCTCTAAGATATAATAAGTTACCAAATTTTATTACTTATTATAAAAACATATTTTATTATTTATTCCACCAAAATCATTTGCAAAGCTCTTGGAAAAAATTACTGAAGATATTTCCTCAGAAAACCGAAACACGGTAATTGCTACAATACTCTGTTAGTTTTGACCATACTATTTTTCTCGATGTGACATTCATCGTCTACATTTGTGCATCATACTACAATATTTAAACAGACACAAAAAAATCATATCATTTCACAATATCAAATTCGACCTTCTTATATTTTTGAAAACAGAGCCGATTTGTGCAATTACATAAGAAAGGACAAACAATATTTTTGAGCAGCTATGCTATTAAATAAAATTAATGGTTGAGGTTAAATTATTGAAATTATCTTTAAGAACCAGTAGTGTAGTTTGATGCTGAAAGTTTACGCAAATACAGCACAAGTATTTTATTTTTATATATTAATTTCACTACGTTTTCAAGTAGTAATTTTGGGTACATTTTTGCCACACCTAGTTTTTTTTTATTTAATTATTTATTTTTTGAATTTCTGACGCGAACATCTAGAGGTATGGAAAAAAAACTCTGTTCTCAGGAAAAGAAGACGGATACGAAACAGAACAAAGGTAATAATTCTCACTTGCGTTCTAGGCTGAAAAGATCTTAAACTCAACCCCCAATTTTTTCATACATCCGGAAATTTCATTGAGTACTGGTTTCAGTCTATCATTATAGTAGCGGCTGCTGATTCCTTAGAAATTAAATCTATCCCTTGAAAATTAAATCATATATTGAAGTCAAAATCTTTCGTGGTATACCGGATGAGCACATTTATTGATAGGAATATTCAACCATATATTATAAAGAGACATTCCAAAAATAATTTAAGATGCTTTTTTTTTCAAAAAAAAAAAAAAAGAAAAGAAAAGAAAAGAAAGAAAGGTTGTTCCCATTGGATATTTCTTGCGGTATTTTACTAAAGCTTTATTCGCGTTGTGTTTATCAACGAAATTGGTATCTGTAAATTTTCCATATTACTCAGAATAAAATTTGAATTTCTTGAGAAAATAATAGAACATTCATGTGGATTGAACACGTTTTTGCATTTATATATTCCAGAAGCGATTCCAAAAGTTTAAAGCTTTCGCACTTCCTCCTCATTATTATTTGGAATTAAAACACGTTCTCTTATTTCATAAAAATTGTACATTAATATTGCAAAAATACTAAACATTTTATTATTTATGCAAATAGAAACCATAAAAGTCAGTTTTATTGATCGACAAAACTTTGCGTTGTTACCAATACTCGCCTCTCTATTTTTCTTATAGCAATCAAACAGATTTCGATGTTTTTAGTCTCCTCGCTTTCCGCCATAGCGATTTCAATAAAGTATTTACCATGTTATATACATANTGCCATACTATATGATAAAGACATTTCTAGCATAAAAAAAACATAATTCTGGTAATAAAGCAAAGATATACTGTATTTAAACCATTCCTATGATAACAGTTTTCATTCATATGCTAACGTTTCACCGGGAAGTCTGGTTCTCAAAATTATGGTACTTATTAGCGTATATTTAGTATAAAGTGCAAACTGAAAAGTAAATTTTACCGAAAAAATGGTTTTCATGCCATACTTTAAGGTGAAAAAATAGCCAAATTTTATCATCATTATTTTATCATAAAACAATAATTTATAGTTAACTTTACCAAAATGCTTCGGTAAAAAGTACAGAGTTTTTTGGCGTTCCCATATATATAGATATTTATAATTTTACTTACTATTTCCTTTTATTATTGACTAAATGATAAAAGATTTATATTATTTTGAACTGCCGATTTGACTACGCTTATGAAAATTCCCTTCCTAGTAAGAAAAATTACTTTTATAGTGGAAGAACCTTTGATAAAAGTCTAAGACAATAATGTTTTAATATTTCTTGGGGTACTAAATATAAGAGATAAATCCTAGGATTAATACAAGTTTTCTTGAACATACAAATACTTTTCGAATCAGAAAACATTTGAGACACAGAAGTTCTGAGACATAATCATTAAATATACAGTAGTGAGGTGGAACAGATGGTATGAGGTTGGAAAGTCCACATCTGGGAATTATTAAACCCTCCAACAAACGTTGCGAAGTAGTATACCATATTCTTCGTGAGAAATGTAATTTACCTTTTGGGTTTGTCAAAAGTTCATTCTGAGTTTTGAAAACTGCGTAAATCATGAACAAAATATGCCACAGATTAACTTCATATCTGATTCTAGTAAAAAAATCTATGATATATATTTAGATATAGATATATAAAATCTGCTTTTTAAAAAATTTCATGTTCATGTTTTTCTGCTTGTGGATTCAGTTTTTTCCCCCAGTGAAATGACATGCTTATAAAATATTTTTGTATTAATTAATTCAAAATTACAAAATAAATTATTTTTTAACTTGATGTTTGTTATTAAAAATTTTATAGTTAAAATAGTTTTTTTTTAATTTAAAAAATTAAAATTATTTTAATATTTAGCAGTAGGGTTAAATAAAAAAGGAGCTCTTTAATCTCGGCAGGAGAAATATTAAGTTTTCAAGCTATTGTAAATATTTTGCATATCATCTATTTAGTCACTGAAAAATAAAGTGTTGTGAAAACCAGTCAAATTCTAGTAGAATTTACCGTGTTTTTGGTTTTTTGGGAACAATAAAAAATATCGATAATTTTTACCGAAATGTTTAGGTAATGATTTTGGTAAAATCAACAATAAAATATGGTTTTCCAACATGAGATAATCTTTAATAATTTCATCACAATACCATAAATCATTCTATGAAAATTATTTATTTGGTTAAACTTAATTTTCAGTTGTGTATTTTTTAGTAAATGTATGGTAATAAGAACTATAATTTTGAAAACCAAAATTACCCCTAAACAGTTACCCAAACAAAATATATTACAAACTGAATGGTTTAAATATTGCATATTTTAGTTTTATTAACCAGAATTACGTTTTTTTATCATAATATGTCATTAAAATACAGTATGGTAATTTTAACTGAATTCTTTTTTCCTTGCATAACAGAGCAAACACGCGTAACTTACTAACTATCAAAGAAGATAACTTTGAAGATTAAAAACAAACAAAGATTATATTTAATAAAGGTGTAAATGTATTAAATGTTTTGATTAGTAGAATTCTTTAAGTAGCAACAAAAGTTAATAAAACTTAAAATTTTATTAATTTATAGGAATAGGAATGAAGTTCCTTGGATAGTTGTATTTCAAATTAAAAAGGATTCATATTAATTATAAAGCCTTCACCATTCACCATCACTTATATTACTTGTGTTATACCATCGACTCGTTAGTTTACGTGACAAAGGTATAGTTTAAAATTTAAACATATGATACATTCGAACATTTTTGGAAAAGCCGAAGCCTTGAATCGTATTATGCTCTGAAGGATTAAAAGCATTTTATCTACATTCAAAATTATCCCTGAGTTTAGAAGCTATATAAATTTAATAAACATCTCAGACTTAAAAGCTCCTTATCTGGCCTTGACCATTAAATATATCAGAGTATCCAAGAAGGATTACATAATATAAGTTTAGAACATATTGTAAAATTCTGCAGTATATTTGGAAAATTTTAAAATCCTTCTAAATATTTGGGATATTATAAAATTCCACTGCATACTAGCATTTTGAAACTTTAAAATAATAAATTACTTAAAAGATTAGCAAACATTTGACAGTGAAATACCAAGTCACATCTTACAGAGAAAAACACAGACATCAATATATTAACTTCACTTTTAATGCTGCAAAACTTAACTCAAATAGGTGAAAAGGATAGTAATTGATTTTATCAGCATTTATTTTTAAACTATTTTCAGTGATATAGTGAGAAAA
The DNA here is from genome assembly GCF_043381705.1 of Parasteatoda tepidariorum. Taxonomy (NCBI): domain Eukaryota; kingdom Metazoa; phylum Arthropoda; class Arachnida; order Araneae; family Theridiidae; genus Parasteatoda; species Parasteatoda tepidariorum. The sequence goes on from NC_092214.1 coordinate 61,581,535, forward strand.
TATGTTTGGTCAAAACTACCAGGATATGGTAAAATTAACCGTGTTTCTGGCTCAATAGAAACTCCAAGAAGTTTGATATTTTTCATCGAAGCACTTTGTTAATGATTTTGGTAAAATAAGCACTAAAATATAGTTTTATAATTTGTGGAAAAAAATTGCAATTGTGGTAAATTGTTTTAATTATATCATGATACCAAAGAGCATTGTATAAAAACTATTTATTCGGTATAATTTTTTTTTAGTTTTGTATTTTTTTTAATAAATGCGTGGTAATAAAAAATATAATTTCGAAAACCAGAATTTTCAGTAAACTATTATCCTATGAATGGAAAAATTACCAACTGAATGGTTTAAAAATCGTATATTATGGTTTGACTAACGAGACTTATAATTTTTTTATCAGAAATGTCATTAGCATACAGTACGGTAATTTTACCAGAATTCCTTCTGCGTGAGCTGAAAAAATTATTTGCAATATAAATAGTTAAATATTTTGTAAAAGAAACTAGCTTGCAGTTTTGTAACATTTATTTGTTATTTGTGTAAGAACACATTAAAAATATGCACAAATAAATTTTAAACATCAAATCTGAAAACAAAAATATATAGTAATTAAAATTTTGTTAACATGCTTTAAAACATAGCAAAAGTCGTTCTATTCGCCGTAAGTATTGATTTCAAATGACTTTTTCATATTGTCTATTGAGGTGTCAACAAAACATTAAGAAGCTATTTAATCTATGAAATAGAATAAAAAGAAAACCTGTAATTTGGCTACTTTCGTTTTTATAAAAGTTCGGATTTAAATTAATTTAAATTTGCGTATCAGTGTACTTCTCAAAAGTATCATGTGTGTAATCTGCGTTTTTCTTTCTTTTGAAAATTTGGTGTTGAAACAACTCTAAAATTGTGTAAGTAAACAAATTGAATTAGCATGAAGTGAAGCATTCACGTAGACTTCAAATGAATAAAATATACTTTCGTTAATTTGAAACACTTACGATGGGGTGCTTACACCTTTCTTGACTTGAAACTTAAATTTATTTTCGTCTATAAAAACTTCAATTTTGGTGAACAAATTTTTCGATAGCATACATTAGTAATTAAAACCCAGTTTCCAGTAAGCGGGATGGTTCAGGAGACTGAGCATTCGAATTTATGACTGGTTTTAACTGGGTCTAAATCTAAATGATGGCTAAGTGTGAACCGTTTTTTTTTATCGTGCGTTTTCAGAACGGTTCGTAATAGGTTTTTTTACTGTGCATTTCAATCCAAACGTTATAAGCCATGGAGGCTCAGGGGATAAGAATTTGCATTCCAATGAAGTGAGCCAGGTTCGACACCCAACTGTAGTTGGTTGAAAAGAACTCTGTTCGCCGGTGGCATCAACCAGAGTGCTATATAAAATATCCTCAGTGGTTGGTGGATCTTGGGTTAGAATCCCTTTGCTAGTGGGATAACCGTAGCAGGTTTTCGTGGTTTTTTCTCTATTTGACTCAAATGCTGGTTAGTTCCCTCAAAAGTGTCCTTCTCGAAGGCTAGTTTGTCCCAATGCTTGATCCATGAGTTATCTTGTCTTCTGGGTTGGGTTTAAAAGTGAAAGCCTACTGAGTTGAATATTGATAGTTATGAATTTGGAATTGGGTCGACTTTTCAGCACTTGATATAAAATAAAATAAAAACCAAAAGTTATGTGAACGAACATTGGTGCTGCTTTATTGATCTAAATGTTATCCCTGGTGTTTGATAACACCGAAAATAATTGTTAATGTTTAACATTTTTGGTGTAAAGAATTTTTTTTCTTCTTTTAATATTAAGTTCAATTTATATTTTTTGCTTCGTATTTAGACTGGAGTTATATATATATACGAGTGTTTGTCCTGCATTGTTTGATAGGCTTAGTTAAAATTTAACATTTATGATACTCAATATATGATATAACTATATTCTGAGTATAATCACTGCTGCATTCTGAAACTACATATTAAATGTCCTTCATCACTGCTGAATAGTAATTGGAAGGACTGTCTGTAAGCCTAATAATGATGAATTATTTGAACAGTTCTATTCATGTTACAGTTCTATTCCGTTTATAATATGATATCAATCCTATGATTCAAAAATGACTAATTTAAAAAATATTTATAAAAATAACAACTATGCGGATGGACACACGCGCAAATTTTAATTTATTTCATGAAATTTTTTTTTCAAACAATCATACTTAATTTTTTAAACGCCAATGTTTCATTTTTGGAACATGTTCCTTTCTTAAAGGGATCAAGAATAGAAACTCAACTGATTCGTTGGTAACATTAATCATACAAGACATTCATATTCACAAAAGTATTTAAAAATTGCTAAAATTTATAATTGGTTCTCAAATCAAACTGTTGTTACAATTTTAAAGCAAATTCGTAGTAGGTAAATTTATCCACTTATTTACAATTGTGCTTAAATTTTTTTCTACGAAAGCGTTTTTCTCCTAACTATAATATGTGATTTCGGGGGTGGGAGGGGTAAAAAGTTAAAAAGTAGATTATACTTCACTGCGAGTAGCAGTTAGTGCAGATCATTTAAATATTTTACAACATACTCGTATTAAATATCAAGCTTTTAATTACATTGTAAAAAAGGCCAGATCACATTACGGTATAAAATACTGGCACTTTGATTGCATCATCCGTAAATACCATTCAACTATAAAATATTATATCGTAATTTTTTAAGGTAAATCAGATATTTTTTGTTTCTTAAAATATTCTTGTAAAAATGGATTTTATGGCAACCTGAGTGCCGGTACTTCTTATCATAATTTGAGTTTTTTTACAGTTTAGGATTGTGTTTGTTGGAAAAATGCTTCATACTAACACATTATACATGTTAAACGTTTTATTAAGAAATGTTTAAATGTTTACATTTTCAGATCTGGTGCTTCAAGTTTCACATTTTTTAAAGTTTATTTAAACTTATCAGAAATTTAAAACATATACCTCTTCAGCTTTTCGATGTAGGATCTAACATCGAAATAGGATAAATCGCTCAATTTTATTTTCATTTATTAATTACATAAAGTACATTTTAAATAATTATCATTCATCCCATTTTATATTATTTCTTATGGTAAACGTTTAAGCTATTAATCTATGTGAGTTTGCGTTTTGATGTAACAGTGTTTATATTTAAATGATCATCAGTAATGGAAGTTAAGAAAAGAGTAAATATTAAATAAAATGTTTTGCACATTATAAATATCAAAATAATATTGCAATATTCAGAAAATTTCAAATAACGTTTATCCTGATACAAAAACTTGATACATTAAAAACTTTTCTTTTTCTGGTGATGATTGATTGCATTACGAGATTTTTTTTCAAGTATATGAACATCAAGGGGAAAGAACAGTTCGTGTCAATTTTTCACAAAAATGACGATTGAATAGTCCTCTGTTGCATTTTGAGGATTGCTATTTTTGGCAAGTACATAACATGGGAAATCAGTCTTTCCGAGCATTATTGCACAGTAACAACTGTGTAATAATGCTCGTAAAAAATTGCAATTATAATTGACTGTGCTATAAAAAAATTGTTCCTGTCCACCTTGGAATTCTATTTTTCTCAAAATAAGCTTTCAAGAACTTTTACAGCTCTTCACGTATTTCTTATAGATTGAATAAGTTTTTGGTTAATATGATTTTCCTTTTATTTTTTAAAACAACTTTTTATTTCAAAACTGGAACATAAATCGCAAATTTAAATGCGTTCCCCTAGAACGTTATCCTTCGTAAAACTTTTTAACACTTTTAATAGGATACAATAGTACATTAACTGTACTTTGAAGCAGCTTCAGTTCTTTATCAAATTAGTTCTGCATAAAACAGTTGACGGAATCTATTTACAAATTGAAAATAAAGCAACAAAGTTCACGCCTTCATTCTAAACATAATTAACACAGAAAACTTCTCTTTGCAGTATCACTAATTATACAGTCCATACATTTTAAGAATTCCTTTTATCATCATTAATAACAAAATAGAAATGCAAATATTTTCAATTTTTCGTCAAACTGTCTCAAAATCTATTAGAATCGGAACTGTTGCGCTATGAGAAGCATTCAACGATTTGACAAGATCAAAAGTTACATCAAATACGGAAAGTAATTACCAATAGGGAATAACTTAATCTCGATGTTTATAAGTAGTTCTCTTTCAAGAGATACTTTCTTTTCCTGCACTCATAACACGTTGAAATTTTGTTTCGCTTTTCCACTTATTCCAGTACATAGAAGTCCGCCATAATTATACGATTTCCCGAGAGTATGTTGCGTAGTTCGGTTTCCACGTTTTCCGTGCCAATTACGATTAGGGCGTAACAAAATTATTATTCTAGCAACTAATTCTAAGTTTCCCTCCCGACCCTTGTTCTATTACTCCACAAAGGGGTTTAGAAATGAGACGCGTGTCAAATACGAAATCGGAGTTACTTCAAGGAAACTTACTAATTATGAAAACGGTTTGTCATTCTCGATTACCCTTACATTCCACCTACATTCTTGACTTGATTTAGAACAATGTAATTCTTTGACATTCGGTATGATTTTATTCTTTTACGTACTTGTTGGGGCAGACAATACTTGGAATTACTGTAGCTACAACAAGATGGTAACAGATATTTATATTATTCATATTCTGTATAACTTATTTCAAAAAAATTTTTGAACATACTTTCTAATGTTTTAAATAGGTACTTAATATTTATATAGATACTTAATATTTATATAGATACTTAAATAAATGTGTATAAAATACATATAGATATTAAAATGGAGAATAACGAATTAAACACACACTAATTTTATGCATATAAACTGCTCTATGTATTTTCATGCATAAATTGTGTGAATTTTTAAATTGCTCATATACGAAGAAAAAAAATCGACAAAATTACCGCACTGGAAAGTAATGGCATTTTTGGAGAAGAAAAAACTAAATAATTCTGGTAAATAAAACCAAAATGCAAAGTATTTAAACAGTTCATTTGATGATTTTTCTATTTGCCTATTCTAAAGCCTCGATAGCAATTTAATGTAAGTTGGAATATATGGTTTAAAATTTCGTAATAGGCAGCAAAAGTTCTAGCTCCGAATACACTTGATGTCTATAAAATCTGTGCAAATTTTCATGAGTAGTAATATAGAATTATGGCCTGTTCTTAACTCAGTGATGACATTTAGTAAATTCAGTGGCATGTTGATTATGTGTTTAAATCCTATTGTCACCGGTTTAACTATTGAAAGATATTCATAGATTTAAATTTTTTTATATCCGTCGTTGAACAACCGACCCAATGTTTCAGGTTTATGACTATTAATCTTCAGCAACGCAATCTTGTAATTTTGAACCCTAACCAGAAGACAAGGGAGCTCCTGGATCAAGTATTAGGAGCTATTTGCCCACGTGGAGGACTTTTTAATGGAACTAATCCGCAATTGATTTACATAGAAAAAGGAAAACCACGAAAACCTCCGATGGTCAGCCTAATGCCAAGGGGACTCTAACCCGCCTACCACTGAGGATATTTTACTTCATCTCTGTGGTCGGTGCAAGCCGGGTGCGAGATTCGAATCGACCAGCCATCGAAGGGATTTGAACCCGGTTAACTCATTGAGAGGCGAGCGCCTTCTTCCCTAAACCACCACGGCTCCTAGCTTTACTTTGATGTAAAAGCTAGTGAGGTAATAATATTTCCTGATATTTGATACATGAGTTACCTAGACTGTAAAAACTGTGGTGTAATATCTCGATGTTGAACAACCCTAAAAGTCGCATACAGGAATATTATTTTTAAGTTAACACCAAATAGAGCTTTCATATACAATATAGATGGAGTGTGATAGCTCTAAACACCGAAAAGGGAAAAAGTTTACACCAAGATCACTCGCATTTGCATCATTCGTTGAATATCTTCTCATTCAAAATCTTCAATGTTGGTGCGTTTTATTTTATCGGTAACTGCTTACAATCGACAAAGAGTTGGTGAATGTTAATTAAGAAGCCATTTCTAATTATACGTTTATTGATAATTTGAATTTTTATCAGCCCTTTGATGCAAAGTTTTTATTAAACATATTTCATATAGTTTTCCTTTATTATTTTGTATTAATTTTGGTCAAAGTAAGAGAAAAATGCCATATTTAGCATTTTAATAATTTATGACTATGACGCATGATAGAGCTTTTATCATGCGTTAAAGATAAAATATTACAAACACATCTCACTTACAAACAATAATTTTCAAAACTTACCACTTATTTTCAGTTATTTCATTCTAAGAGAAATATTTATTCATCATTGAAATTTTCTTAATCTACAAAATCAATTATAGACAAATTTTTGAATAAGAATTTTAAAAAAATCCTACTTTTTTTGGATTTTACATTTTAGTACAAATATAATTCCGATAATCTAACAGATTTTTTTAGTACATAATCCACTGCTTATTTATTATTAAAAAATACTTAAATATATTTTTACTTAACATTAGAACATTAGAAATATATATATATATTTATAAAAAGAACACCGGTGTCCCATCTGCGTCAAAGGGCTAATAATATATGTAGTCACTAATACTTGGAATTAAAAGCGACAAGGCCGGTTGCATGAATTAATGCTATTTCTTTGATATTTAATTTTTTCAATTAAAGCTGCACACAAAATATTTTTATTGTTATTTCTCCCTAAAAAATCTAGAATACCTCTTTTTTCAAAAAAAAAATCATCCAAAAACATTTTGATGCGGCATATTTTCAGCAGTCCTAAATCAAATACACTGACTCAATTATCATTATCAGTTCATTTTTTTTCCTGGAGTGCAGAAATGTTGCAAAATGTAACTACTACAGCCATAAATTTCCTACGTGAATCGTATATTTAGCGATATAAAATAAATTCATTAATTCACATCGAGAGAAACCAAGATTATAAAAAGTATTAAAACGCTAAAAAGACTGCATCAACTTTAAACATCTTCGTCTATTATTACATCAAGTTCTATCAACACCCATAAAAGTGACGCAATATTGAAAAAAAAGTACACACCAATATCTCACAAGAAGCGGATAACACAGAGAAAGCGAATTAAGAAGCATTGATATTCAAGAAGGGATGACTAGATGCGAAACAAATCGGTCTTATCCTAAAAAAAAACTAAATGAAATAAATAAAAAAAATTCTCTATCTGAGTTGAATGCCGAAGGGGGGTGCAAGCTATCAAACCTCCTCCCCTACCTTTCAGTATTCAGATCTATAAAACTTTCACGTGTTACAAAAAAGGGGGGATGAATCCCCCATTATTTGAATTTCCTATGTTATGAATTATTCAGTAGCAATGGTTGACTGAGCTCTAGTGTAGAGGCATTTTACCAGCTTTTACTTCCGATTATATCAACATGGACGTACCCGATAAATTTCCGGATTCGATCGATTTTGCAAGATATTCCAAGGAATTGGAGTACTTCATACTACATGAATTCGCGAAACAGTTTGAACCACTCTGGAATTGAATAACAATTTTGGGGCTCGTGCACAAACTGATTCCTATAATTAAATATTTGCATATCTTTGCGTAATCTCTTAAGGCAATTTCTTCCCGATAGAATTTACACAGGAGTAAGGAAATTGTGAGTTGAAAATATCACGGATAGTTTAAGACTTTAAAACAGTTCTTAATAACTTGTGGGATTAGAGTTTGTTATGTAAACTCCTAATTATATCGACTAATATTGGTTTAAAGAGCTACCCATTTTTCAAACATTTTATTCTAGTTTCATAACATCAATAATTCAGAAGTTTGTAAAATATAAGGTAGATTTAAATCTATTATTTCGTGTTCAAGTAACCTTTTAGGAAGATGGTATATTCATCAAGATAGCAGTAAATCACAGAAAACAAGGCAGAAGTTGTAATATAGTTTCCTCTCAAACTTATATATAAAAAGCAGACTGTATGAGAGTTTTAAGTGATATTTAAGTAAAACGCATCTAAGAAGATGGTATATTCATCAAGATAACAGTAAATCACAGAAATCAAGGCAGAAGTTGTAAAATAGTTTCCTCTCAAACTTGTGGCCAAATGGTTTTGGAATCTTTTTATATTTCAGAAACAAAGACAGTACGTAGGGGGAAGGGGAATGTGTGGACATGTGGATAGAATGGGCATCTTAGATAACTTTTTTTCTATTTATCGATGAAATCTCTTCTGTGATGTATCGTAAATTAACAACGTTGGTGCACAACTCCATGTGCAGTACAACTGCATGTGATTAACTACACCACCAATACTTTAGTGAACATTTGTAAGGTTTTAAGGTGCAAAAGTAACTTAGGGGAAAAATTTCTCTTTGCTCTTTTATTTATATATTTTATTTTCAGAATTTTAACTAAAGGTGATAATATTAGAGATACTGATTTTACCAATTTTAATGGTAACGCTTACTTAGTATAATTTCAAATAATTTGCATTAGGCATTTGCAAACATTTGTCTTCGTGGGGGGATTAATGTGAACATGTTTTAGGTGGAATTTTTCATTTAAAAGTGAGAAACTACAGTTCTTTTTTTAAAAATCGCAATGATAACAGATTGATATAAATAAATTGAAATAAATAAGAACAGTGTTGTGCATGATGCTTGTTGAGTGAAAGTTGTTTTTAGGTTTGGAGATAATGACGTTCAATTCTTTAGAAAAAAGATGAACATAGTTCTTCAAATCATAAATCTTTCTTTTTTTCAGGAAAAGAAAACAGTTCTCATATCGCAAGGAAATAAATGGTTATCAAACTTAATTGGACATGTTTCAAGTAAATTTTTTCATTTAAAAGTGAGCAACTGCAGTTTCATTTCCTTTTGTTAAATCGCAATGATATCAGATCGATATCAATAAATTGAAATTCTTGATGACACTAACTAAATAAAAGGTAAAAGCTTTGCTCTAGTCAAGTGTTTTTAATAAATGAAAACAAGGTTTTGCATGATATTAGTTGAGTGGAAATTGTTTTTAGATTTGAAGATTATGATGTTCAATTCCTAAGAAAAACGATGAACATGTGAGAGAGCTTTGAATCAAAAATCTTTCCTTTTTCCAGAAAAGAAAAAAAAAACATTTCTCAAATCTCAAGAGAAGAAATAGTTACCAAACTTTCATCGCCATTGACTGGTAGAAACCCACGACTGTATCTCAATACACATTTAAAATCCCCGAAGTGCTATCGTAAAATTTCCGTAAAATTAAAAATAAAATATGTTTTTTTAAAATCTGGGGTAAAATTTGGTAGCTTTATCATTGCCTTTGAGCAAAGCATCATGATAAAAACCCTTTATTGGGTTAAAATTTACTTTTCAGTTTTGCATTTGTAACTAAATGTGTGGTAACAAGAAGTATACTTTTAAAAATGAGAATTTCCGGTCAACTATTAACATATGAACAGAAAAATTATCAATTGAATGGTTTAAATACCGATTATTTTGAGTTTTATTAACCAGAATTATGGTTTTATATACCATATACTACTGTATTTTTATCAGAATTATTTTCTCCGTGTGTGATAATATAAGTAGAATAGTTCCTATATTTAAAAAATTAACACTCTCAGCAGAGGCTCATCAATGTCTTTTCAAAGGTTCCGCACTTTAACGAAATAAAATATTTTCTCAGTCGTAAAACATTAATAGTGCTCAAGAGAGCTTATAACGAAAGATTTTGCGAAAAATATTTTTCAGATAAACAGATTCCTTATTGAAATTCATAAACAATTAATCTGAAAGAATGCAGCATCTAATTTCATATCACATAATTACTCCTTCAAGTTTTATGAAAGAAAAAAAAAACCTGTGTAAAACAATAATATTATTTCAATTTTTTCCAAAAATATAAGCTATTTTTTAGATAAAACGAGTTTGAAGATTCAATTTGTAATGTAAAACTTTTCTCTTTATCCGTTTTAAGCAAATAATAAGAACGAAATACATTTTTATGAATCTCTTCATTTATTATACTTTTAAATGTATTTAAAATGCCTCCAAAATAGCAGAAAATTAGAGCGGCAAAATTGAAAATAAGGGCCAATTTTAGTAAAATTGGGTTTTTGCAAAGAGCAAAAAAAAATTTCAATTTAGAGTGTTTGCGTGCAAGTTTGATATCATTTGGGCTGGTCGAAAATCTTGCTTTGACTTCTTATTTTTTTCTTCTTTGCATTGTAGAATTTTTTCCAACTGTGGCAGAAGCGAGAAAATAATAAAAAAATTATATGGGAAAAGAAATAAAAAAACAAAATAGAGAAGAGAAGTTATCTTTCCTACCATTCTGTGTCTCGTCTGCCATGGAGAAATGTAATCAGACGCAGTACTTGAATCGCTAGATGAAGAAAGGGGGGTCAAGGAGAATGTTTATATTTCTCTGCCACCCCCCCTTAGTTAATACCAGGCACTACTTCATGCATTTTTCATTTATTCATTTTAGACTTAATACAATATTCATGTTTTTTTTACGTACATCGACATAAGTTGGAAGATTATTCGCCGTGGAGGTAAACTTTTGCATTAAATAAGAAAAAAAGTTTGGAAAGAAAATTTTGAAATTGTACCTTCCAGCTAAGACCGCCCTACCTACCTTCGTCAAAAAAGACTTCGACTTCTATTTGGTGACACGAAGAGGAAATAATACAAAAAAAAATTATTTCAGCAATAACGTTACAGCGAGTGAAATCGTTTAAATGACTAGAAATTGGTAAAATTAGTTGGAAGGAGACGGATTCCGTTTATTGGAATATTTTGCTTTATTTATCTGCTGGAAATAGCCGGAGAATATTTGAGCGTAAAATATTGAAACCTGTAGAGGAGTGACAATTTTTCATTAAAATGTCGACAACTTCAGAACGTTTTTATTTTATTGATTAATACATCCATATATATTTCGTCAGATATTTATTATTTAAACAGATTCCAGCAATTAAGGCTTTTTTAAACTGTTTACAAATGTTTATAAATAATATAAAAGACTTTTATAAAACATATACATTTATTCAAATCGAAGTTCCAGCTGAAAATTTTGTTGCCGTTGTAAATTATTAAGCAATAAATCATATCAGTACACTGCATTGCATTAAATTAATTATTTTAGAAAAAAAGGTTTAATTGCTGTTCTTAAAGCCTACTAGATAATTTGCATTTTTATTTTTATTATATAACACAATATGCATATCTTTTTTATTCAAGAAATTTCATTTAATCACCTTATCTTTTGAATGTCATTAAATATTAAACATTTAATTACTTTATATTAAGCAAGTTAAATATTTGCAGTATATGTTCTTATTAATTTTTAAAAAAAATACTTAAATAACTAGTGAAGGACGAAATACATTTTTTTAATTATTTTAAAATGCTTTTTTGTAATGCATGCTTACAAGTTTACGCAATTAGACTGACTTAGTTTTAGATAATACTAATCATGCATCTTTTATTTTATAAATTTTTTGGCTATGGCTTGCTTATAGTCATCATAAATAAATAAACATATATATATATATATATATATTATTTTGAGTTCAGGATANAAAGAGAGAAACGGTGAAAATTAAGAACATTAATAAATTTCATTTATTTAATAAAGAGAGAAGAAGAAAAAAAATTATTAAAAAAATATTTTTAAAAAAATTAAAATTACAGTGTTAAAAAGTTGGGGAAAAAATTAAAAATATGATCTTTTCATCAGCTCACACGATTATATCCGCACAAAAAGGAGTGCTTTCTAATATTGTATCAATATAGCCAAAGCAAAATATACCAATACAATAGTGTAAGGAGCAGGCAAAAAAAATGAAACAAAAAAAGAGCACATTAATTAAAAAATATATCACGTTGAAAACAGAAAGTAAAATGTACAGAAAAGACAGAACTGAACAGAAAACGAGATTTGTAAGGTGAGTAGCGAATTCAAATGAACTTACATGTACGGGAAACTTTCAAGAATGATTTTAAATATTTTCGTAATAAGATTACCAGATTACAAAATATGAAAAAAGAAGTGCAAATGAAGCTAAAAACGTAAACGATAAATTTGCTTTATGGCGCGTTCTTACTGTAGCGCTGAAGCACGTTAGATTTGCTAGTTACTAAGGATTGACCCGAAAGTGGATGTACGCAAGGTAATAATATGACGCTAGATAATTTAAAGAAGTTAATAATTAATAAGGTCAAGATTTAATTATACAATTTAAAGAGAGAGTTGATTTACCCGTTTTGCAGAGATTTTTTTTCCTTTTTTTGCCCGAATTGGATTTGCACATGGTAAAAATATAAATTAACAAGGAAGTTTTTAGTAAATTTATTAACAAAAACATACAATTATTTCAATGATTTTACATAGAATTTAATTACTTTAGTTGGGTATCAATTGTTTTTAATCATATCTTGTTTCTTTTGCTTTTTGGATAAATAAACATTACTACTTATTCTTTTAATATTACTTTTTAATATTATTTTTGGTAATTTTTTTTAATATTTTTTTAATATTTTTTCTCCTTTTTTTTAATTCAGCTTTAATTTTTTTCTCAGTTTTTTAAATATTGATATTTTATTATTTTATTTATTTATAAATACTCAAAAACTATTGTTGTTTTTTTTCTTTCTAAAAGCTAAATTTGAAAACACCTGCTTTTATTATCAAGTAGCACGATTAAGAAGGGTTGCGTATGAATCAAAATTAACAATTTTTAACATGCAACATTATCATACACTAAAACTTAATAAAATTATTTTTCCACAAAATTTACTGTGGTTTATAAATGGTTATGAAGTTAAATATTTCGTGTCAATAAAGCAGCTTATCATTGACACAAATGAATTGTTAATTTATTTACAAAATGTTTTGTGGCTCTTAAATGACAAATATTATTAAATAATGGTTAAATAATTGTCAAAAATGTTAGTGAAGTGAAATCTTTCTTGTCCATAAAGTAAACTCTTATTGCCACAAAAAACCCATATTTGAGCTTTAAGATTAATTTTTTCCAGCAAAATTATATTCATCAAATCGTAAATTATATTTTATGAAATATTATTATGAGCTATCCCACGCTAAGATTCTAACTCTATTCCTATCAATACCCTGTCATCATTCTAGAAATTGACACTAGTAGTCTTGCAGGTGTTAAAATTGAATAGTGCATAACATAACACTTAACCAATCTTTCTTACTGTCGTGTCCAAAAAAACATTTTTTTTATTAGTTGCTTGTAGGGAGAAATTGATACAGATTTTCTTCTAATAGACGATAGTTCCTTCGAATTTCCATAGCATTAATAAGCGCAAGTTAGAACCTCCGCCCCTATGTCGTATCATATCGACTGATATGTATGGCAGTAATATGTTTATGTCAAGTTTCTACCCTATAATTATTTCTACTCCCTAAGACATCAATATTGTAGTCGAATCATTAAAATCCAAGCATTTTCTCATGCTTCAGACAAATAGAATCTTCGTCTGGATGTATTTAGAATAGATAAACTTATTTTATTTAAGATAAAGATTACTTTTATATTTTGAAAAGGGATCTTTTATCTATACAAGTTATTTGTTTCGATAACTATTTACTAGAATATGAAGAGTAGTTCCAGAAACATTTCTTTTCTCTATTAAAAACTGAGAATTTTGAATTAAACGGCATATTTTAATAACATATTCATGGTGGTTATAATTAATGTTCCACGTTGAAATGGCAATGAAAGGAAAACGATTGAACCAAACGCTATTGAACTTGGTAAAATTTTAAAGGAGGTCATGGGAATTTATTTTCCGCCAAAAAAGTTCCAAAAACTCACCACGTTACGCTCTATGCGATTATGTTAAATGTAATAAGAGTCGGAATCTAAATTACCTTACTTTTACATCTAAGAGGGGGGAAAATGAAATTCTGTAGAAATCGAGGAGGTTGGTGCATGAGTAGTGGTGGAAGCAACTACGGGCAACTCACACGCTACGTACAGTGTACGTGCTGTCGCACGTCGAATAGGCGTACTATGGAGTACGGTGTACGAAATTGTTCATAAAGTGCTGCTATTCTATCCATAGAAAATCAAACATTTTTGAAAGATGCGATACACAAGCATATCCAAAATATTCGTCTTGATATGCTAAGAGCTACTTTTCATAATGTAGTGATATGATTTAACTTCCTTTTAGAAAATTGTGGACACCACTTTTTAACGCGTTTCATGTCATGTCTGACAAATTTATCAGGACTTCCTTCTGGAACAACATATACGTTTGTTGAGGGGTGCCATGAGTGTGGAATTTGTATTTATGTGAGACAACTCTCGTTCTCACCAAGCAAACACCCTAAGCTCTTCAATCTGAGGATATAACTCGCATAGAATGGCCAGCTTCTCACCTGAACTGAATTCGACAGAGCATGTTTGGGAAATGTTTAACCAACAAGTTGTAGCCCGTCAACTACATCCTTTAGTCGAGCAAACTACATCATCCTTCAGAGAGCATTGCTTGCTATGTAGAGTAATCTTCCCGAAGATCGGCTTGATAATTTAGTACTCTGTCTGCCTAAGCATTGCCGAACTGTATTTCATCGCATGGGAGGCATACAATGTATTAACCATCATAGCAACCATGTATTAATAAGTTCTTATGAAGGAGAAAATTTTTATGATTATTCCAGGGAGCATAGTCACACAGCGGACTGTTCGTAAAGACCCGGTTCCCAGTAGAACACCGAAGTCAAGCATCACAGGTTGCGGTCAGTAGGCGGGTGGGTGACTACTTTGATCAACCTGAGTGGGGACCGAGGGTGCTCGGTATAAAACTGTAAAACTGTTCTACCGTAAATTGCTCGACTTAACCCACAGGTCATCAGGCTACCAAAGCAGGAGAGTCATTCCCTCTGCAGAGGATCAAAATTGCGATGGTACGTCTTCGGATCATTCTCAGGGATATTTCCCAGACCGCCGTCAATAGCGAATTGTGCAGCTCTAGTGTGACGTAAATAAAATACCTACCTACCAAGGAGCATAAATCGTAATTTTTTTAATAGCATAATCGATACAAAATTTTCTTTGCTTTTCTTTCTTTTATATTTTTAATGGGATTTTAAATTAGATACGTGTAACAACAAGAAAATAAATACATTCTTTGAATAGTAATGTTTTGTTAATTATTTTTTCACTGCAGTTATTTAAAATAGAGATAGCGGTTGGGAATCAAAGCGTTACCATGGATGTATAACTATAAATTAATAAATTTGATTTTAAAACGTGTACAGTTTCGTGAGCTTGATTAAAAGATTGGATGGCCCTTTGTCAAAATGCAGAACAGATAGCACAAAAATGAAACTGATTATATTACCAACATTTTATAAGTTTCTTACGCATTCTTTAAAATTCACTTTTTTTCATTGATATATTACACCATCAATGTAAGATAATTAAGAAATATCCTCTACTGTTGCTTGTTACACTTTCTGAATACGTAAAATATGACAGTAAAAAAATATATATATTTAAAATTTAAAACCGATGAAAGTGAATAACACTTTTTAAAAATGAGTTTCATATTTAAACAAAAGCTAAATATTCAGATGTAAATTCCATGGAGATCTCTATTTCTGCAAGTAAAAATACCTCGAATAATACCAGAACAATAGAAGTCAGAGAAAAGCACTGGTTAAACTGAAAAAGAATAAAGATATACCTCATGGGATGATAAAGTTCCATTTTTTATTTCTTTTTTACTGATAAATTCAGTTTCAAGATATTTGAAAAGAGGAACAATTTCATTTGGATCAATATCTGGAAATGTTCAGCTGCATTTTACAATGGCCCAAAAGAAAAGCTTACTTTAGAAGTCCAGAATTGCTGACGTCATATAGCCGTAAAGCAATATCCATCGCCCCCGGACACAGTTAACTTTAATTTACGTCTTCTCCGCATAAATGTCATGTTCTTACATCATCTTAGAAGACGGTATCGATGATCCATCCCTCTGGAGGTATGGACCGATGGGGAATTGTAAAAAATAAGGTTGAATCGTGCATGGCTTTTGTATTATTCCTGAACCCTGCAGGGGTGCAATTCTCGTGCACTATTAAAATATACTTTCTTTTTTTAGAAAACCATGGTAATTTTTAACTTATTATCTCATTTTGGTTTTACTTGGGCTCAGATGGAACGGAAAAATTTATAAGCAATTAATTTTGTGATTTAAGGAATATTGATGAATAACAATTATGATGAATAGAATGATAAATAACAATTTCTCCTAGATCTACTTAATTACAAGTTTGAAAAATTATTTATTGGAAGTAAGCCGTAATTGGAAGACTTTTACCTTTAGTGCAGAAAAAGAGATTGGTGTTTCATGTTTTATTTCATGTCCCGCATTGGACTGATCGTTAGGACACTGCTCCCAGCAGATCACCGAAGTCAAGCATCACTGACTACGGTCAGTGTGCGGGTGGGTGACCACTTGGATCAGTCTGCGTAGGGACCGATGGTGTGCGTATTAGTATTCGTTAAACTGTGCTACCGTAAAGTGCTCGACTTAACCCACAGGTCATCAGGCTACCAAAGCAGGAGAGTCATTCCCTCTGCAGAGGATCAAAATTGCGATGGCATGTCTTCGGATCATCTTCCGGGATGTTTCCCAGACCGTCGCCAATAGCCCATTGTGCAGCTCTAGTGCGACGTAAATTAACAATAGCAACAGCAACAACATGTTTTATTTCATAACCATAAACTAGGAAAATGCTTAATATAGTATTTTTTACTTATTTTGATCTAAATTAACACAAAATGATAAGATAAAAAAATTTTAAATTGAAATTTTGAGTCAAATTAAAGTCAGTTCAAAGTTTTCAATTTTTTTTGTTATTATTTAATATTAGCATATAATATAATTTAATCTATGTATTATGTGATTATCTTGATAAGTCATATGATATTTTTTAATACTGCCTTAAATAGTGCTATTAGATACACTACTTAAGTCAGTAATTAGGCTACAAAAACTACATTGCTTGTTACCTATTAAAGTTTATCATTACTATCTTAATGGAAATAAGAAATAATTAAAATATAATAAAAAATTTGAAATTATTAATTATAAAGAATATTAACTGATTATTCATTAAAAGTAATAGAAATGATTTAGGTCTTATTTAGAAACAGGTGGTCTAGTAGAGGCTACTGTAACAAAAGTTTAATTCACCTTATCAGGCTTCATAATAGGTGAAAGAAACAGGACATAATTTTTTGGAACAGTATACACACATATACACATATATACCAGATTACTTTTAAAAATAAGCAAATGACAAACTAAAAAAATTTCATAGGAACCCATGACTGAAAATTTTGTCATTCGCAGCTTGGAGCACTTCCCTATTATGAACTGTTTCTTCGTGTGCTTTTGAAGAGATCATAAGAAAGTGCCCTTAGCCGCGTACAACGACATTTCCGGGCATGGGTTGTTAGAAAATTTTAATCCTGATGATGTGTGCTAACACCCTCCGAAGTTTGTTTCAGCATTTTCGCTTTCCCTGTTATGTAAAACGGTTTTAAATTTGTACACTTCGAACGAAAAATAAAACAAAACCGCCAGTTCAAAAACTATCCCTAGATTTTGGAGCAAAACTAATGTTAGACATGAAATTCCAACACCCGAATTAGGCAAGATCAGGTATTTGTACGAAAGCAACAAAAAATCTATTTCCCAGTGTAATTAAACATCTGAGTGACAACTTCGTATGTGTCTTCCCTATTACACTATAAGAAATGTAATTTTCATAAACATACCCTGCATAAAAAAATATACACATTGTAAAGAATTTTAGAGAATAAATAATGTGTTGCAACGGATATATATTACTTCATAAAAGATTAAAACATAATTTAAAAATCTTGCACTTTGTTGAAATAAAAATAATAAATTTAAATCAGACAAAAATATTTACATTATTCTTGCTTAAATATCTTTTTTCGATTGAGTCCTTTATCCATGAAAACTATTTTTTTTAAATTTTAGTTTTATCATCAAAGCTTGGAAGTGTCTTTTTCTTTAAAATTTCTTCATAACTAAAAACACTGTCGTTTTGAAATCTCTTACATCTAATTAAACAGCTAGTATTTTAAAAATGAGCAGATGAAATAGAAATATTTATTTATTTACGACTAGTTTGAAAAAGAAAGTGACAAATATTTGAACCAAATAAATATTTATACGAACATATTTTGCTAAAGTAAAAAACTGATACTTTTCAAAATATTGCAGTCTATAAATTTAATTAAAAACGTATTGTTTTAAACTGTAACGGCAAAAACTTTTTCTTATTTCTATCTCAAACGCATTTTAGCAGAACATACTGTTTTTAGTCTGGAAAAAACAACATTTCAAGCAAACTAATTAACTATTTTGAATTATTTAATTACGTAGTAGTTATAATAATTTAAAATATAAGATAGTTAACGTATGTCAAAATATACAAATAAAATTATGAGTTTAACTAAATTTTATTTTAGCTTAGGAAAATAATAAAGTAGTGTACTATTATTTGAAGTATTTTTAAACAATCAAACAAAAAAGTATTAGTACAATTCATAGTGTATGTATTTAATATTTAAATATCTTGTAATATATAAATCTTATAATCAATNTATATATATATATATATATAGTATATATCCAGGATTATTGGCACAAACTTTAACGGGATGTAGGGGATATTACAGGGATTACGATTTGCACAGCAACTAATGTTTGGAAAAATCTTCCTTCACCGGTTGGTGGAGTCGTTCGCAAGACGGATTGGGCGTGGTAGACCGGTTCACTAGCCACCACGCTCTCCTGACTTAAACTGCATTAAATTCTTGAAATTCTCTGAAAATGCAGTGCGCGCTGCACCTGTGGATTCCGAAATTTATCTGGCTGCACGAGTTATCTGTGCTGATGTGGATATCGAACTTAATTCATGTCCCAAACAATGTTTCCAATAATAACTAGCTTCAAAACTTCCCATAAATTTTTCAATATCTAATTTTTTTTATCTCAACCGATGTACGCATTTTTAGAATATACGCAGAGGGTATTATTTACAGAAACTTCATTTGAAATAATTTTTTCTCTCAATAATTTGTTTGTCCCAAGAAAATCTGTCATTTTCCCGGCTACTTTTATTTAGTGATTTTTAGCCTAAATAGATAGAGCTAGCAATCAATATCTTATGTCAGGGGTGTTAAACTCAAAAGCTAACTTGGGCCAAATAAACAATGCTTAACTTGAGGTGGGCCACAAAAAATCAATCAATCAATCAATGTTCATAGAAACAAATACTTTCATTTTGAATAATACATTGTAATAATGTATGATACTTGACATCTCTTCTCTGCTACTATCTTGCCTATTTCGGGAGAAATTTTATTGGCCGTGACTTCTTTCAAAATTGACCCAACGTGAGAGTTATTAATATGGTTTCGAACAGGAGATTTATTTCCATTCATAACAGAAAATAATTGCTCGCACTGATAAGTACTTCCAAACATGGAAATAATTTCATATGCGAATTTTCGAGTATTTTCAAACCTTGCCGGTAAATATTTGTAAAATTTGGGCATACCCACTTCAATGAATTTTGCCTTCAAATTTGAGTCGCATTGAATCTCTATCACTTCCATTTGCATATTACTGGGCACTGAGTCTATATTTATTGAGAAAATCGACTAAAACAAAAATTTGCCAACCTTAAACCTTAATTTAAACCTTGTTTCAAATTCTGTTCTAAGATTTGAAATTTTTTCTGCGTATTTTTGATACGATCCCTGGAATGGCAGGTGCCGCAAGCCAATTACAATTTTACATTTTCACGCGTACATTTTAAAATGATCCGTACAGTTTATAAATAAAGTTGATTATAATTTCGTATGCTAGTTTTCCTTCTAATTCACATTTCTATTTTATTTTCACTTTGAGTTGGATATATTGACTGGGCCGCAAAAATGTTCATCTCGGGCGGCATGTGGCCCACGGGCCGCGAGTTTGACACCCTTGTCTTATGTTAATAGATTGGTTAGATACCCTCCTATATGAACATGTCTTGTTGCATGAATAAGGAACCAATTTTCAGGTTTGAAATTTATTTCAAAAAATTTTCAAAATGAGTAGGTTTTTGTGTTGTCCTTTTTCTGGCTTCTTGAAATCATTAATAACATAAACTACATTAATTTATCTGAGTTATTTCAAGAAATCTAGTTGTTTTTTGCAGAATGTAAACGTCTTGGGCCAAAATATTAAGTTAAAGTAAAGTTATATGCTATAAAATGGCGAATTTGTCATTTTCCGGGCTTATAAATTCCAGGACATTGAAGTGTTACCAGAATTTTGTTTTAACTGCTAATACTGTAAGGAGGAAAAGCAAATATTAACCTAATACCAAGTTTATGTATGATTGTAATATGGTTGGATGTAATTAAAGTTATTTATTTATTTAATGCTTGATTATTATACACAATTTTATTCTATACTTTTCAGCAACAACAAAAAAATTTGATTCTTTCTGCAGTGGATAAAAAGAATTAATTTAAGCAATTTATGGTCCATCTAACATAAAGGCTTATGTTGAGTTACTTACTAATAACTTAAAATGACTGATTTTTAAACTTCTGAGCTAATATATGTCATTTTCCTGGCATTCAAGATTTGGCGAATTTCCATTTTATTTTTTTTTCTCGAGCAAATGTCAATAAACTACACAGCTGTCTGTAAGATATTAATAAATGTAACTAAAGAAGTACACAAAAAAAAATTAAATTATTCTGAAGACTTTAAATTTGAAGAAATTTGTTGGTCCGAATTATCATGTTTAAAACGAATCACCCATATATAAGAATGAAAGACAGAAGGACAAGAGAAAATTTCAAATAAAAATTAAAAATCAGTAATTAAAGATTTAATAAAATTTATTATCTATTCATAAGCTGCAAGTAAGTAGAACTCAATATATGATAAAAAGATAAACATGCAAAAAGGAAACAAGGAATAGCATTAAGGCTAAGAATTATCGAAAAAAATAAATAAATAAAAATAATACAAATTTAAACGAAAAACTTTAAAAATCAAAAAAAATTAGAAGAAAAAATTCAAGGTATAGTAAGTACATGACATACATTCTGATTTCATGTTTTACATGTTTTAATACGTTCATATTTATGTTTTCTTTTGTATTTTTCTTGAACGTATTTGATTTTTTCGATTTTATGATTTTTTTCAAAATAAAACTTTATTTTGGATTCGACTTCTTTTTTTCTTTTTTCTTCTTCTTCGTAATCCTCACACTGTTGTACTGATATATTTTGCTTTGACTATAATTATACAGTAATCAAAATTAATTTCTCTTAATACTTTTATTTCTTCTTCTTTTTCATATATATATATGTGGGTCATTCTCACGAAAACTGTCATTTTTCAGTTCATAAAATCCCAAAAAAGTAAAGTGATTAAAAAACTCTGAAACTTTTTATATTAATAGAAATATGTGATGGCATTATAAAGAAAGTATATATCCTATAAATTATACTTAATATTTAAATTAATTAATTTTTTAAATAATTAATTTATAAT
>NC_092214.1:61605510-61765947 GCF_043381705.1 Parasteatoda tepidariorum
TATATATATATATATACGTTGCAATCGGAATAGTCCAATCTTTTCGGCTTAATCAGTCTCTAATTTTATCTATATCTATGAAATTCTTATCAAAATACCGTATAACAAAAGAGAAAAGGTCTGACCGTATTAGCCAATTTGTATGCCAAACATTTTATTGGTTCTGTTCCCATTAATTAAACAAAAATCAAAAAAAGTAAAATGAAATAAAAATAAAAAAATGAAATTGACTTTAGCTCATACTTTGTCTCGAGCATCAAATTGAAAAGAAAGAAGCCAGAGACAAGAACACGTAAAGATGTTATGAATTATTTATAACAATAACCTTTCAAAGGAAATAGTCATTGAGAAACAAAACAAGATATGGAAGACTTGTACAATGCATGAGAACGAGCTATTTTACCAATAGTTCTGTCGAATTCAAACGAATTACCACTTGTTTAAGCCTCAATTTTAGAAGATTCTACAGCTGGTAGTTTAGAGAAAAGAAAAGAAAAAAAATTTAAAGAAAAGACATATTAAAGCATCATTAAATTTGTTTTTATCTAGTTCATTATGTGTCCCCGTCACCTTATGTGCCTCGTTACGCCTCCCATATGTCAATCACAACTAGGTCTACTACGAAGACGCATCGAGCTTAACGCTTCTGTCACTTTTTAAGGCAGGTGCATCAGACGCCCAAGGCAGCAAGGAGTGGTGGCCCCCTGTGCTGCTATTTCGATTTTCATGAAAAATTAATAATAATTTGAGCAGCTTCAAAGTGACTCAATGAATTTTAAACTATATATTCCTTTCACTACATTGTTAATAATTAAGAAAAATAAGTTATTTATTTTAAATATTTATGCTTTATCTAAAAATGATTTAAACGTTATACCTTCTTCATGTCACCAACATTAAAATAAAATACTATCGTTTTATATAGCTGATTTTCTTTATCTATAGGTCCCGCCCCCAATTAGGGTCACGGTACCTGCAGTAGAGATAATCAAAAATTCAAGTAATTTTGATATTTCCTTAAAATATTATTATAATTTAATAATTACCAAGTATTTTTACACTATGTGACTGAAAATAAAAATAAGGCAATACAGACAAAGAAGTTTCGACGCATTTTTATTATTTCATAATCTTTCTAAGTTTCTTATTTAATTAAAAAAATTTCATTGTATGTTCTATGTTCCCCAAAAGGTTTCGTAAACTTTAAAATTTTGAAAATTTTTTTAAATAAATTTTAATCATAGTGTAGCCTTCCTGTGGCACGATAGGATATATTAAACACAACCCTTATTATTAAAACTGTAACATCTCATTATTGTCATGAACTTTGAATAGTAGTAGATTATATATTCTGTTATTTTGATTACTGTTTGGGGCATAATCATAATATTTTCCAAATTTGCTGTTACTTTAACATGATACTAAGTTCGGCCAAATTATCGTTCTTCTTAATATTGATTACACGATTCTATGGTTAAAATTTAAAGAAACATGATTTAACTTTATACTTATTCAGACTGTGACAAATTTGCTCCCTATTATTGCTCGAAGCACCGATATTATAGTTCAACGTTTATCCTATTTCCTGCAGAATGAAAAGTATTTTCGTTGAAGTTATTTTGCATACTGCATGCTGCAGTCAAAGTTTCTACACTGGGAAAAAAATGGTTAAAATTACCAGAAATTGATGAAATTTACCGCGTTTCTGGAACTATGAGGACACCAAAAAGCTCGGTAATTTTTACTTGAACACTTTTGTAATGATTTTTGTAAAATAAACAATTAAATATGGTTTAGCAATATCTGAAAAAATCTGGTAAATGTGGTTGAAATGGGTTATTCTATCATAATACACTAGTGCATGACATAAAATTCATTTATTCGGTTCAATTTATTTTTCAGTTTTGTATTTTTTACTAAATGTGCCGTAATATGTACCATAAGTTTGAAAACCATGCAAATCGTTATCATATGAATTGAAAAATTACCAAATGAGTGATTTAAATACCGAATAATTTGAGTTTTATTACCAGAATTATAGTTTTCTTTTCCACCAGAAATATCGCTACCATACACTATGGTAATTTTGCCAAATTTTTTTCCTCTGAGTACGATGGCAAAACTGAGCATTATTTTACAGCGTAACATTTAAAATTTTCTGAAAATATTTATAATAAATAAATAAACTCACTTGTAACAATTTCTACAATAAAACATGAATGCATGAAGAAAGGGTCATGTAAGTCGAATGAAAATGAACGTAGTCATGAAATGTCAACAGAAAATAACACGTCAATTAAATATTTTTTTAGATAAATCATAGGATAGGATTTCAGTATATAGTTTACCGTATCAGTATTTCATTGCAAGTAGATAATAACAAGTGATTTTATTTCAGTAATTGACCAGCGGTTTTCAAAATTATCTAGTGTAAAAAATATAATATCAAACGTATATTTAGTAAATATTTTTTTAAAAAAGAAACCAAGATACTAAACTGAATAGGGAAGACTTTCTCCTTAAAATCATATTGATTCAATTGAACGAGTGACCATCATCCATTGTGGATCCTTACTGTTGCCCCTGTCTTTCAATTATGATCAGAACTATTAATTATTTTAAATAAAATAAAAGCGTAAAATAATAATTTACATTTTCCTTCAATATACTAGTATTAAAACTTCAAACTAATTAAAAAAAGGCAAGAGACAACTTCAAAACCGTGTTTTACTCTTAAGTATAATTTTGCATTTTCTAACAGTATTTATTTTAATTTTTTCAAAAATCTCTATTTAAAAAGCATGTTTACTTGTAATCTGAAGCAGTACGAATATAAAACTGACTTTAAAGAATAGGCAAATGGAAGGTTTTGTTGGAGTGGTTGCATTGGAATACCTAACTATTACTTGAAAGACGTGCAGCAGTTTGGCTCAATGTAGTACGCAGTTCATTAAAGACCAACTTCCAAGCCTCTGACAAGCAGTAATTGGATTTGAGCTACAACGGACCTCTTTTCTAAACACCGAATAGCATTCAAGTGTCGCAAACTTCCTGCATGAAAAGGAAGTAGCCCGCTTTCATTAGATTTCTGACAATTCTCAATCTCTTTGTGCACCACTCAAATTGATAGTCACCGTTTTCTGTTCTTATCAAACTCCTCTTCAAGCCTTATTAAATTGGCTAATTACGCTTCTGTTTGATTTTTGCGAATGCTTTATTTAAGAAAAGAATGAGTGTTGCTAAACATGCATTAGTTTAACTACTTCTTGTTTAAACATTTCTATTATGGTTTTACGCAACTGCCAATTAGGAGCTTGGCATAATTATGTTATTTTTATTTCGCAAATGGACATGGAAAATTAAATATATTTTAGAATTATCGAGTTGAAAATGGGTTACTTCTTCAGCAAACAATTCATTATTTTCTTACAGAGATTATTTCTGAGTACAAAGATGTTTAAGATACAATTAATATATTTAAAAGATGTTTAACAAACTTTCAATTGCACTTAAAAAAACAAATACAATTTAAAAATTTAATGATATGCTACTTAACAGCTAAATTTAGTAAAGTTTGCAAATAACAAAGTTTGCAAATAAATATCACTGCAGATCATAATATTATACTATAGATCAATAGAAAATATAGATATGAAAAAGAGATAGTTATAATATACATTATATTGTAAGTATAATCAATATTATAATTTGTATAGATTATAAATAAGCATAATTAAATGTATAGAGTAGAAGACGCATAGAGTTTAGTATAGATTATAATGTAGTATCAAATTAAATACCTTCTTGGTATATATTTGCGTTCATTCAAGATCTTTTTAAATAAAATACTCTTTTAATTTTCTAGTACTTTAAAACTTATCTATGCAATTTATTTCTGAATGTAATGGACCAGCGAGCGCGTTATTATTTTAGAAATTTATAAACCCATATGAAAGCTGATGCATACCTTCTAATTTACGATAAAGTCTAATGCCTAATATATATATATATATATTTTAAAATGGAGTGGTAAAAAGTTATGCACTTTTTCACAAATATTAATTTTTTATTTGCATACAGGAGGGGAATCATCGAGTACTGGAGGGGTTTTTATCGTAGTATTTGCTACAGGTACGGGATGGCTCTTAATTGTTTATACAAGGTAAGAAGGTTGATTATGTATAATATTTCTATCCAGATTAGCAATATCTACATCATAATATCACATTCTATTCGCAGTTAGGTTATGGTGAACCAATGGCTTGGCCTCCTCCCTCACCGGACCTCAACCTACTGGACCTTTTTTTCTGAGGGACATGAAGTGTACAAAAAGTTTGTTGGTTTGGCTGAAAACCTTCTCGCGAGTTTCATACTAACCCTGTATTTTTGTTACAGTGCATATACGTTAAAACATAGTTCACAATTGATTCCCGTAAAAATTGGGAAAAAGAAAAAGGCCTGCCAGGCATTATTTTTTGGCTTTACTTTTTAAACTTAACGGTAGGTTTATGAAATTATCCCCATGTTTTAGTTTACGGAATCATGGAATCATTCGAACAGTTTTTTTCCTCACTAAATTTCAAGTGTGGCCAGTTCGAGTTCCTAATCATTTCTTCAAGGCCTAAAAAATTCACGGAAATCGGATGATTCCATAGCATGGCTCAAGATTTTACATGATTCTATAAGATTTTAGAGATCCTTTCGGACAGATTACTTCACAATCTACTTCTAAATTGTGGATGATCCGATTTAAATTGTGGACCCTAATTTCATTATTATCAATAAGCATGAATTTCTGATTCGTCGCACGAATATCCAAAATATTGAAAATGAAAAAAAACTAATCCTGAAGTTTCAGAAAAAAAAGAATTACAGATTCTTCAATCAAATAGCTAATTATCTTTAAATTTGCTGCAATTATTTCTGAATTTACAGATCGATATCCAGAAAACTCTTCCATTTTATGCCATAAACTGTTTATGCGCACAATCTTTAATTAAAACAATAACGCGACCCTAAATCTGAGATTTTAAATGTTATTTATTTATCATTACCAAAATGTTAAGGCATTCATCCTTTTAACTCCGTAACCCTTAAGTTTGTGACATTAAAACAGATTATACACATTCATACTAAATCCAGCTTAGAGACAAACACGCTCTGCGAGAGGAATGCCAAATTAAAGCTTCCTATTGCATTTGTATTTAACACTGGAAACCACTTTTTGCTCATGAAAACTGAACAGAAATTCCGGCTACAACTGGTTCCAAGAATTGAAAACAAATATTTTCCTTCTTGGAATCGGATTTGGTTAAGAGTAAAAGTGGTATTCAACCACAAACATAAATTATAAGTGTTTAGTGAAAACTTTTCTGTACTTAAAGTAAAGAAACAATATTAGTTGCAGCATTAAATTTCCAGGACTGAAAATATTATGTGAATTATTCATAGTATTCACCACTACCTCCACCACTCGTAATATATAATAACAAGGGTATTTTTCGAGGTATATCGAGGTATTTTTGGTTTTATTCGTAGTATTTGCTGCAGGTACTGAGTGAGTCTAAATTATTTTTACAAAATAAGAAGGGTGATAATATCCGTCCAGAGTAGCAATATTTACCATAGAATTTAAGTTAGTTATGCTAGTTCATCGTTAAGTTATGCAGAACCAATGGCTTAGCCTCCTCGCTCACCGGACCTCAACCAGACTTCACTGGACAGTTAAAAATAAGAATCACCCAGAATAACTCGTGATCGAATGGACGGATTTTCACATACTGGACTCAAGCCTTATGCTTTGAGGGGGAACTTCAAATACATATATTAGTTAGTGCAAATGCCATATCTGGAGAAATTTTTAAAAAAAATGTCAAATTTTCGCGCAGAAGTTTTAAATTTGTTTATCTTTGTTTAAATTTGTTTTAAATTTGTTAAATTTGTTAAAATGAATTTTATAACCATTTATTATTTTTTTATTACTGTTTT
This sequence comes from Parasteatoda tepidariorum, assembly GCF_043381705.1. Taxonomy (NCBI): domain Eukaryota; kingdom Metazoa; phylum Arthropoda; class Arachnida; order Araneae; family Theridiidae; genus Parasteatoda; species Parasteatoda tepidariorum. The sequence continues at coordinate 61,611,499 of NC_092214.1, forward strand.
TAATTATTTGTCAGAAAAAGTTTTGAATTGCAAGTTACACAAAATTTTATATCGTCTTAAATAATTTAGTTTCATAAGGCAAACATTTTTTTTTAATGAAATCGGTTGGATACTTCATGAGAAATCATATTTTAAGTACCTGACTGTTATAAAATTCTATTCCTCAGAAATTATTTAACTGATTTCATTTTAAACTTGTTTTTTTTTGCCACGTAAAATTACATTCTTTAAAATGATCTAAAAACTCATTTACCTTACAATGTAAAATTTTTTTCAGCCATTGTTAAGTAAAATATTAAGTTATTATTGGAAGCCTTTTTAGCATTATTATATTTAATTAACTTTGGATTAACGAATTTTATAATTGTGTGCAAAAACTTTTTTTTTAAATGGTTCCGGAAATATGGTGAAATAAGCAAAATGTGTAAGGAACATTTGAGTGTCCAAACTTTATCTCATCTGCCTAAACTATTAGGACAACATCTTCTAAATAACGGCTATTCTCCGTATTTTGACGCTCCGTCCAAATTCGTCAAAAAAATTATGTTTATTCAGATAAGTTACGTATTTGTGTCTGATAAAATTACCTAAAATATTACCAGCGTGAATTAATTAGCTTATTTAAGGTTAGGCCTTCAAAACATCTTGATACTTGAAGTACCTAGTACTTGAAAATCCGATCATTTGATCAAGTTTTTCAGGGTGTTCACCTTTTTATTTTGCACACTGCACAATATGGCTGGTGGAAGTAACCTTAAAAATTCATTAAAGGAATATGTGATTAACATAATATTTTCAGAAGTTAAATTCATTAGTTTTGCCGTCTGGAAGCAATAATCCTATCTTGTATGTTTGTCTCTTAAAAGTTTTGGGTTCTAGTTAAGTTTTCAAGCGCAGTTCAATCATAATTTTCAGTTTGTTTCAAAATAATATTTACAGAGTCTCGCTGGCTCTAGGGATAGAGCACTCGCCTCGCTATGAAAAGAACCAGGTTCGAATCCCAGCATTGGCTAGATGATAATAACGTTTCTCACCACCCACAGGGCTGATTAAATACATTCAGTGGTAGATGGATCATGAGTTAGATTACCCCTTGCCATCGGGCTGACGGTGGGAGGGTTTTGTTGTTTTTCTTTACATTTAGCCCAAATGCTGGTTAGTTCCATCAAACAGTCCTCCATGAAAGCTGGTTTGTCCCAATGTTTATTCCAGGAGCTCACTTATCATCTGAATTGGATTCATAATTATAAGGCTACAGAGTTGATGATTCATAGTACTAAACTCAGAATTAGATCGGCTATCCAACGCAAGTTATAAAATAAAATAAAATTTGCATTGAAATAGCATTGCAATCAAGGCCTCTTTATATTACTTTCCCCCTACTATGTAACATATAAATTATCAAGAACTTTGACAATAATTCAGATCTATAAAGTTTGACATTCGAGAAATTTTGCTACTTGGTTATTAAGAGTTATTAAAAGAAAAAGCAATCTCTTTTTAGAGTCCAATATAATGTATAATTAGAGATGAAGATTTGACATTGTTAACAAAAATAAAAATTATGCTAGGTTTGAAAACTTTTTCATCTCCTCAACTACTTTTACAAATGTCATTACTGCACAAAAAGGAAAAATAAATAAATAAATAAATAAAGTGTGACGCCTTGATTTGAGTTAAGTGAGAAGCAAAACTAAAAGATGAGACAAAACAGTTGACAAGAAAACGCATGTATTTACAGTCATAATAATTAGATTTAGCAGCTCTTCCTTCCGCAAAAGAATGGAAAGGAAAAAAAAATTGCAAATCTTTAAGGATGTAAAGAGAAAGAAAGAAAAAAAAAGAAAAGAAAAATTGAAGTGAAAGAAAGAGTATTATTCACTAGTGGTGGATAAAAGAAAATTCTCCGAAAGATGGCGTTGACATGCATTCATATCCAGTTTCGATAATTATTATACCTGCAAAACAGTCTTTGAGTCCTAAGGGCTAGAATGAGCAAAGACCAGTACAAGTAATGGACACAAATTACATAGCAATGAAGAACGAAGCTTATAATGATAGGCCTTTCCAACTAACAGACAGGCTACGGAATGGCTAGGCCGTGCCAATAGAATTGAATGTGCCTTCTAGCGATAAGGAATCTTCCTTTTTTCTAACTTTACTTGCAGGATTCTTTTTATATTTTATTTATTTATTTATTATTTTTTTTTACAAATATGGGGGATATACCGTTTCATTCAACTATACTTAAGAAGATATATCTCTGTCCTTAGCATCAATATTGTTACTGTTTCCTTAACAGCAAAAGAACACTTTTTTTCAATGATGTTTAGCAAAATCACATATTTTTTTATTAATTGGACTATGATTTGTTGCTCTCTGTATGATATAATATTTTTTTATGTCGTATGTTTATCTTTCAATCATTACAATAGGGTTTTTCTGTCTTTAAAGATATTATATTTGATCTATAAGAACGAGTTGAGCCCCCAAATATAATCCTAAATATTGTATAATTTTTTTTTAATTTGTTAATTATTTTTAGCATTATGACCCAATTATAACTTTACACTTTTTTCTTTTTTTCTCATTGAATAGTGATTTATTTCTTCCAAAACAAAAGAAATTTATTGTATGTTTTAGTTGTTATTATTGGATTTATATACCTTCTAGATGCTATATATACTATAGATGCATCAATATTGTTAGTGTTTCAGTAACATCTAAAGAACACTTTTTTTCAATGATATTTAGCAAAAACGCATCTTTTTTTTTATTCATTGGACGATGATTTTTTCTTGCTCTGTGCATAACATTTTTAATGTTAAATGTTTATCTTTCAATCATAACAATAGGTTTATTTTGTCTTCAAAGATATTATATTTGCTCTATAAGAACGGGTAAACCCCTAAATATAGTCCTAAATATAGTATTTGTTTTATTTGTTAATTATTTCTTGCATTATGACCCAATTACTTTTCACCTTTTCTTTTCTTTACTTATTGAATAATTATTTACTGCTTCCAATGCCAAAATTTTCTTATTGTAAGCTTTAGTTGTTACTATGGAATTAATATATCTTCTTGATGCTATATTTGCTCTATCTATATATATTTGCAATATTAATGTTATTATTATAGTTAGGTAGGTTAAATATCTAAAGTTTCGGTTAGGCAATTAAATGATTTTATATTATCGATATTTTTATTAACTTTTGTTTTAATTTTTACAGAATAACATGTAATTAAGAAATTATTAAGTAAAAAACTGAGATTGATTTCATCGATTGCTATTCAATTTAACCTTAAATAAGATTACATTTTTGAAACTGTTAAAAATCTAATATTTCTTTGACTACAGTTAACATTGATTAGTTTTGCGTGATTATTTTGAAATTAGAAATTAATGAAAAGTAATAATTAAGCATTTTTTGTGATTCGTTGCACAAAATATTCTATCAGAGTTTCATAATGAATGAAAAGTATATAATTTTCTACTTACATTATGAACATAGCAAATATAGATAATTTATTCATTATTAGCTCTTTAACTTTGGTCTGAATCATAAATCGATTAAAAATCAGATGTGTGTATTAAATCAATTAAGTTCAGCTCATTTTAAACTAAAGTTTTCTGATAAATATTGTAAGTATTTACACAATCAATAAATAATTTAAGGCTTAAAAAATAATTACTTAAGTTTTTATGACTTTCGTTTCTTCTCATTCACTATTTTCTTTCCATGTTTAAGCCCTAACCGATAAACACTGGAAATATATTTTAAAAGTTACTGTTATTGCTCTTAATTCGTAGTGACTTCTTAACCTATTACATGTCAAGCGAATCCAATTTTACTAATAATTTATTATAGTGTTTAAAATTAGGAGAATTTCTGATTTAAATCCCTTGTATTTAAATTAAAACTCACTAGTATTTTGCATAAAAACATATTTATTTTTCTGAGAAAATTTTGCCTTGCCTGTAAAAAAAAAATTCAATATTTCACTTTGAAAAATAATCAAAGAGGAAAAAAATTAAATTTTGTTTATTCAGCATGAAGCAAATAAAACCAAAATAATGATAAAAAATAAAATTACGAAACAAACAAGAAATTAAGTACAAAAAAGAAACGTATAAACTTATTTCAAATAATTAGATCGTTTCGAAATATTTGTGCAAAACAAATCAGTAATCTTAAAGGTAACAATTAATAATGCTATTTTTATAGCAGATTACAGAAATATTAAAAAAATAATAATTTCGGTTAAAAACATAATAATAATGATAATATAAAATAAATACAGATATATAATTTTGCTACCTCGAATTTTGTACATTACTAAATACAAAAACGTACAAACAAAACTTATACTGCTGTTTAATAAAAAAAGCACTTTTGTTTATGAACACGCAGTATTTTTTTACCTTTATGAATACTTAAACGAGAAGAAATTTGAAAACATATGAATTATGTATATGAATATGAATTATGCATGAAGTGTTAAGCAGTGTAATTTATAGTTGGTGACATCATGAAGTGAAAACGAATAAAATCATATCCTAAAAATGTACCAAAGAGAAACGGTATATATGAACAACTGATATTTTATAGAATACGAATAAAATAAAGTAGTTATACTTACAACTACTGTTGCAATTGCACTTTTGAATGCTTACAATCTATTAAAACATTTTAAGAGTATTTACCTAAAATAGAAAAAAAGGACATTAGAAGACCAAGTTTCAAAATAATTTTCAATTATGAAAAATTAAACAACGCAATTGTTAAAATAATAAGTTAATGGAACGGGCGTGTACAGTACATTTTTTGTAAATTTTTGCGTAATAATAGAGCAAAATTTTTTGAGGAAGAATTTTTTGTTTCTTTTAGGTTTTCGATTTCAAGTATATCAATTTACATATAAATCTAAGCGTGAAAATTTTATTTTGAAATATAGTTAAGTATTTCTATGCTTTAATAGTTTTGGTTTAGTATAGTTTTATTTAGATTTTGGTCCGTATATATTTCGAATACTAATAAAACACATATAAGTACAGTAAAATGCGAATGTGCTACTATTTATTATATTTTAAATATTATGTAAATTCACGTAAACATTTTAATTAAAATCAGTTTCAAATGCTATTAAAATTTCGAAAACGATTATATATATATATATTTTTTTTTTACTTTTTTCACTCTTACATTCTTATCAACACTAAACTAGAGTTAATTATGATTACGAAAAATGAAATATTTCAAATCTAAAACAGCCTGTATTAATTTTAATGTTTTCCAATAAATTTTTAACAAAAATAAAAAAGTTATTGATGTATGCTAATTAAATTATTATTGATTTATGTTAATTATGGATATTTACTCATAAATTATGAATTTTGGTTTAGAAAAATTTGGTTTCAAAGATGCCAATTTAAGAATTAAAAAAAAATGCACAATGATATGTAGGAAAATTTTGCTTCATTGAGTAACGTGGATAGCGTAAGTTTGAACTGAAGAAAAAATATACGTTTTTCATAATCTTTTTTATTAATATTAATTTATTAAAAAACGATTATATGATTACTGATTAAAGTTTTGAAAATTTTTTTCTGAAGTGGTTAAACGAGAGCAGCAAATGTTTTCCGTTGCATCATGTAATTACCTATGAAAAATTTTATAATAATTTTTTCAAAAGAAATATCATTCAAGGATCCAAAAAAAATCTTTTTTTAACAATCCCGTACGCGTGGTGTTCCATAATCACCAAACTTCATACATACTTTTTACATACTTGTCAGAAAAATATAAGGGAAAGTGTTGTACTCTGGAACGCATGCATATTGGACCAATGTCAGTATTTGCACCATCCTTAGGATAAATTTTGCAAGCAGTATAAGTAGTTAATATCTGTAAGGAAAGGCACTATCTACTGAGTTGGTGTGTTGGAAATCTTTTTGGAATATCCCTTTAAAATATTGCTTGGCATTATTTTTGAGATTGATTTTATTTATTTTATTTAAATAGGCTACCGGATAAATAAATTTTGTAAAAAATAAAAAATAAATAAAAATGAGTTTAATCTAATCAGTATTATCCAAAAAGATAACAGATTTCATCTTGAACCATATTAAAATACAGATTGCAATATTTTTATCAATTTATTTATTTACTATTTTTTATATTTAAAAATCAACATGTTGTTTAGTTTATCCACTTTTTTATACCTTTTTAACTGTCTCCGCGTTGAAGAAAACCTTTGTAAAGTTTCTTCTCATAATATACATTTAACCACGCCCATAAAAAGTGACGTCACTTGAACATATTGCTCACAGCAGGCTTCATAAATATAATGTAGAATTAGAGTAAGTGAAAAATCAAAGGGAAAAAAGTGTTAAAGTAAAAAGAAAATTAAATGAAAGTGTGCAGATAAAAGAATGAAAAAATAAAAGATAAAATGCAATACAGAAGATTACCCTCTTTCTAATTCACTGAGTAAGTTAACAGGAGAAAGTTTTCGTAATAAGTGGCATTTCTGTTTGACGAGAAGATTTCTTTAGCAGTTATGAAATCAAAATGGACTAGGATGGTTTAATCTATTATCTGTTTTTTTAACACTCGTTTTTTTAGCATATAATTTTTCAACATCTTTTATTAAGTTAATGGATTTTTATTTACTAAACATTTTTATTAAATTTAAAATAAACTTATTTTTTTCAGATAGAAAGGTTACTCATCTTATACGCATGAGGGATATTTCTTTTAATTTCACAAAAATAAATGGGGGAAAATTATAAGAGTATATAGGAATTTTGCCAAATTTCTTATACGAATACTGTATAATAATAATAATAATGCCAATCAATAAATTTGCAATCAATAAATTGTTGATATATATTACCAATTGAGTACCTATTAACTATATTGGTACTTTTATGGGTAATATATATTGCTTAATAGGTTCTCAACTTGCACGTATGATAGGTATTTCTTCTAATTTCGTAAAAATGAAAGAAAAATATGTTAATAGAGTTTTAGAATTTTATAAAATTTCCTCTAAGAATTATCTATGATAATAATAATGTCAAATGATACATTTATAATAGTTATTTTATACAATTCAATAAATATTAATGTTATTACGGTATTTGGAATTGCGAATCAGTTAACAGTATAGAATTTTCCTAATAAACGAGACTTTTGGTTTGACCATAAGATTTTTTTTATCAATTATAAAGTGAACAAAGGTTCTTTAATACTCTTATTTTATATTCAATAATTTTCATGTTCTTTTATTAGAGTTCTTGAATTTCATTCACGTATTATTTTGATTAAATTTAAAAAAGATCATTCTTCAATGTATAAAGTTTAGTCAAGATATTATTTATCCACTAGTTATTATTTATTACTTTCACTACTAATATCTAATACATGCTCTTTTAATTTTTGAAAAATAGAGGGGAGAAAATTATGTATACTTTGAATTTCATAAAAAATTCGTATGCAAATTATAATAGAACAATAATACATAATGATAATAATGTCAAGTGATAGTTTTGTAATAGTCTTTTTATATTATTCTACAATTTCTGCGACTATAATAAGTATCATTACAATAATAAGTATTGTTTTCATTGTTGTAATGGAGGTAAAGGTAAAAGAATAAATAAAAGCTAAGAAAAATGCAGAAACTAAGAATATGTTTTTTTACCTATTTACTAAATAAATTAACGGAAAAGAGGTTTTATACTAAGTTGTATTTATGTTCCGTGGGGAGTTTTTTTTAACAGTTTTTTAACACTCATTCTATATTTCACTTAAATTTTCATGTTCATTTATTAAGTTGATGTATTTCCATTCATTAAGCATTATAATAAATTTTAAAAAATCATTTTTCTATATGTAAAGGTTGCTCAACTTATCCGTATTAACAATGCGATCTCAGAAGTTGGTAAAATGATGAACATTGATAATGGTACTCTTAACCATAATACCGTGCAAATTCACTCAACTTTAATAAGGATGTTAAAAGGATCCATGTTTTTGTCCAAGTTAAACCACAATATTGTGTAATAAAGTTCAAGAAGTACGATAATGTTACTAAACTTGGCTCCATAAATAGTGATATTATGGTTCAACGCACAACAAAATTCGAAACATTGTATTACATAGTTATTTTTAGTGAATACATAAATTAATCTAGAAATCACTTTTTCAAAAATTATGCTATTATAATTTTTTCAATCGATATCTTTCGGGGGAATATAGAGTATGTTAAATCATATCCTTTTTTGAACGATTTCATTTGATAAAAAGCAAGTTGTTAAGAACCTTATTCAAGGAGAAAAATTCTGGTAAAATTACCATATTGTGTGCACTGTAAAAAATACCGGTTCAAAATACGGTATGGAGTACCGGTACTTTGAGTGCATCATCCGTAAAATCCATTTTCGCGTAAAATACTCTACTCTCATGGATTAAACGTAGAATATTACTGTAAAAATTACGGTATATCAGATTTTTTGTTCCGCAGCATGTTCCTCCAAGAAAGGATTTTACGATGAAAAGTTCCGGCAACCTGAGTGCCGATGCTTTTTACCGTAATTTGATCGATGATTTTTACAGTGTGGTAAAGGCATTTCTAGTAAAAAAAAGAAACCATACTTCTGGAAAGGAAAACTCAAATATATGGTATTTAAACCATTCGTTTAGTAATTTATCTATCCATATAGTAACGGTTTACCGGAAATTCTGGTTTTCACAAGTATATTCTTATATTCTAATTTCTAATATTCCTATATTCTAAGCATAGTTCTTATAACCGCCCACTTAGTAAAAAATTCAAAACTGAAAAGTAAATTTCAACCGAATTAATAATTTTAATACCATGCTAAGAAATCATGATAAAATTACCACATCTACCAAATTTTATTACATATTATAAACACCTTAATATAGTGTTAATTTTACTAAAATGTTTACTAAAGCGCTTCGGTAAAAATTACCGAGTTTTTAGGTGTGTTCGCATAGTGCCAGAAAAACAGTAAATTTTCCCCTATATTGGTAGTTTTGACCATACTTTTCCCTTTCCTTTTGTGTGCGAATTGATTATATTATTTCGCTACATTTTTCAAAAATTCATATCTTATTTTTTGTGCAAAAGATTATACTTTACTACGAAATATGGTTTTAAATATGATGATAAAAAATATATTAAATATTTTAAATATTCACGATATGTTTTTAAATATTTTAAATCTGGACAATATGGTTTCAAATATTTTAAATATGGACAAAATATGGCCTTTAATCAATAAATTTTGATTTATTATCGAGTTACTAGTATATAAATTGCATGAGAATTATAGCTGAAAATCAGAACAAATCATACTTTCTTAACAAAATAACTTTTAAAATTTAATAAATTCAATGAAAATAATTTAATTCTTCTTCTTTTCTTTTACATAAATTACCGGTATAAAACAAGAATTTTAAAGGTTAAATTTAAGTTATCCTTATTTACTTAAAACGGTTTACGAAAACGGTTTTTAATTACTTTAAATAATAAAATATGTATTTATTTTAAATAAGTACTAATATTGAAACACATTATTACTTTTATTTTATTTCTATACAAATAATCAGCTTTATTAAGTGCACTAGTGTATTTTAACTTTTGTGTCATATACAATATTATACAATAATGCCATTAATTTTTTAATTATAAGGTTTTAAGTTTATTTCTGCACTATAAATAAGAACTTCCAAAATTGAATCAGTTTTCAATTTACATCGCACATCCATAAAAATCTACAAAAAATAATTTTCCGAATAATAGTAAAGTAACTAATAAAACTAATTGTAAAATAACAAGCAAAGAAAGTACAAATTAGCCGTTTAACTCAGCAATAAAAACGATAGGACTTCACTTAACAAAGCAAATCACTTAATTTTTCCTGTAACATCAAATTACATTAAATTAATCCCTAATATACTCTAAAACTTTCCATGATAAATTGAGTCGCAAATTTTGCAATTTACTATTTAGTCTCCCAATAACTGTTGATATTTACTTATTCAAATTATTATTCAGAAGGCAATGAGAATATCAATATCAACGATCATAACTGTCAAAAGGAAATAAAATTAATTCAGCTGTCCAAGTAAATTGTATTAATAACATTAACGAACTGGATAACGGGATGTAATAAAATATAATGCTTTGGAGGATAAGAGAGGGAAAAATGTTCTAAGAACATTAATCTTTGTCAAAATAATGTTCCATAATAGGAGTTATGCTAAAGTAGAAAAACTGTCTATTTAACTCTGCGTAAGCGGTTACTACTGAACGAGTATTTCATCTCTCCCCGCAAGACGATTCCGAGAGAATCAACGAATCACAGATTGATAAATATTTTTTTCTTCGAAGATAGATTATTCATTTCTATAAGATGAAAACCTAGCAATTAAATTTAAAGGAAAAACGTATAAATCATATATCTTCAACAGATACCTTAAACGGGCGGGTGAGGTTAAAAACAGGGAAGGTACACGAAAACATAGCAGAGGAAAATCTAAGTTTCGATATACTGAACTATCTAATTACTTTTAGATATGTGTGCTAGCATTTAAAGAAATCTTTAGAGATGATAAGTGAGATTAAAGGAAACCACGTTGCTTTTACATATCAACTTTTCATATGATATGTTTTCCCATGAAAGTTGAGTGCATGATGATATCATTCAAGGATGGATTAAGTAATTCTCCTTAGCCTTTGATCTTCGCTTCCACGAATTAATCTAATTGATTAAGGCCCATCAATTATATTCGATCATTACGATAGCGAGTTTTTTATTGTTTTGTTGGATTTAGACAATTTATAAATTTTAAAACATACTGGTCAATGAACACTAGGCAAAAGTTCTGATAAATTACTGGTATGGTTAATAAGTTTCTCGTGAAAAAATAATCAGGATTATTGTAATAAAACCAAAATAAACCCTGCGTAAGCCATTCATTTAGTAATTTTTCCGTTCGTATGGGAACGGTTTACCACGAATTCTGGTTTTCAAAATTATAATTCTTATTACCACACATTCAGTAAACAATACAAAACTGAAAGTAAATTTTGCATAATGAATTGTTTCTATGCCATGCTCTAAGGTATCATGATAAAATTACGCATATTTACCACATTTGCAAAATTTTAATGCAGATTATAATACAATATTTAAATGATAATTTTATCTAAATTATTAGCAAAGCGGTTCGGTAAAAACTATTATGCATTTTGTTTATTATGAATTGTTTCCCTTTTGAAAGAATAGAGTATGTAATAATAATATACAAACTGACGAAAACATATAGTACATGAATCCGTATCAAAATTAATGCTGCTAAAACATTTTAGTAGCTAAAATAATGATAGGACATTATTATTAAATCAGTTTAAATTAATTACGTCACACATATTAAGATTAAATCACTCAAAACATAATATGCATTGAATCAAAATATATTATCAGTTTAATGATTGGACATTATTATTAAATCAATTCAAATTAGTTACGTTATACATATTTAGATCGAATTACTCAAAACATAATACGCTTTCAATCAAAATATATTATCAGTTTACTTTTATTTTATCTTCTTTGAACGTGTTAAAAAACACGATAACAATAGTTTGCCAAGATTACTACAGACGGAGAAATATTTGTAATAAGAAAGAATACGAGTTTTCATAGGAAAAGTATTTTACATATAATTATATCAATAAGTTTTTTTAATTGAGAGCTAATTCAAGGAATCCCATTTATCTATACTCTTAAACATCGTAATTCCGAAAATTTTCTGATTTTGAAGAGAATTATAAAGTTTCTGAAAAGTAGACATGATACTCTGGGTTACGTAGATCGTAGATCAAAGAGGAAAAAAAACGTGCACAAGGCACAATTTTATACGATAAACATACGTACGACAACAGAAACATGATTATACGATAAATATGTTTCTGTTGTTCATTTGTGCTTTATTCACGTTTTTTCTTCTTCATTTTTATATAGTACTTATTATATTATTAAAAATATCAAATATTTTTAATTCTTTCTACATAATTTCTTATAATAACCTTGTAAATCTACGTAAATTTATTTTTCGAAAAGTTTTCATGTACCAATAAATATAAGTTAAAAAATATTTTAATCATTCATTAATACTATTAATGTAGTGATATATATTAACAGAATAGAAAATATACGAAGGATCCTCGATAATTAACTAACACCTTAATAACCATAAAACATTACAGCCAATATTAAATTATTACAATACATTTGACAATATATTTGCGACACTATATTTACAATAACAATTTAAGCGGGATCCTTTATAATTTTCTACTAGCTGTTTCGGCTTCTCCTTCTATTGACGAATTTCATTAAAAAAATTATAAAATATTAAGACTAAGCATTCTTTATAAAATATTGTTGTACATGTTTTTGTTTAAAATAATGTGTACTGTAATTAAAATTAACTGCGTCACATTTCATGACGTTATGTATTTAATGAGAGAAAAGTACTTGGTGTGTGATAAATACGATAAACATGTTTACTTATGGATAATCTTGCTAGTTAATGGTACATATGGATAATCTTGCTAGTTAATGGTACATATGGTACTTAATCTTAATCTTTTTCTTGAAACAGTACTGAAACACTAACGAGAGGAGAAAAATGAAAACAGGAGTGTCGTAAAACTTTTTTAACACTAACTTTACTTTTATATCTTTAAGTGTCAACTAGTGGCAACATGCAATATCGCGCTTGAAAAAACAAAACATCCGCTTCAAGAAAAAATATGAAGCTGATACATGGAGACTATACTCAGTTTAGCCTTTGCGAGCAATAAATACATTACTGCTTTCAAAAAAGACAGAAAAAGGTAAAAAAATGAAGTATGCAAAAAGGCAGTTTTGGCGCTGGAAAAGGAAAAAACACAATATGCGCCGTTAAATCTGTCTGCAACTTAAATGCATAGCTCTCTTGGGAACACTAAAAGTAATGGCTCCGCGAACAAAGGAAATCACAAGTGCGCATAATTTGCTGAGAGTTCAGTTGGTACAAACTATAGCACCCGAATGAGCTTGAAGAAACATGAAATTGCAGGAAAAAGGAGAAGTGCTTTTTCGTAACTTCAAGTACGCCACTAGATGTTGGGTATTTTTCCTGTTTCTTTCTTTCCTCCTTTTTCTATCGCTGAGTTTTTCTTTATCACAATTTTCTTTGGAATGTCTTACGATTTATTTTTGAATTCTATTTTTAAGCTCGTAATTACTTTGATGCCTTTTCCTTTTCTATTCTTCCAAACTTAGACAATTCAACCTTAAAGGAATTCCGTTATCTTTTCGACCACTAAGAATTATTTGTATCGTTTGAATTCGAGGCTTTAACTTTAAAAAAAAAACTCTTTTCTGTTGATTGCGTAATGAGGAATAATTTTCTGCTTCGGTTGAAATATTGATTTGTTATCGTTTATTTTTTTTTGTCTGAAAAACATAAGAATATTAGTTTTCATTCATTTGTAAATCTAAATTTAGAGGCAAAAATCAGTTTCTTAAATAAATCTATAATTATTTTTAAATGGTCATTTAGGTAAAAATAAGGCACTTTTTACCAATACGCTAAACATATGCCAAAACATACGCTAAACATATATCAAAAAATTTCTATCGCCTAGAGCAAAAAACCCTTTGAGGATTTTATTTAGAAGGCTATCAACTGTGTTTTGAACTATTATTTTAAAATCAAATGTATATACTATTGAGCTAGGGATCAATGTAGTTAAAAAGTAAATTTTTTAAAATTTCCTCACTTGTTTTTGGGAAAAACATGTGTGCTATAATCATAAATAATCATGAAAAATTGTAGACAGTTATTTTAAAAATAATACGAGATATCGTGTTTAAGGTGGTGCAAAATGCGAAAAAATCTGATTTTGAGATAAACGCGTTTAAATACTTGAAATAATTAGTCTATCCACTGTAATTATCTTGCACAAAAACTGCTTTAACTTTGTGAATAATTAAAGTACAGACAAAAGTAAAGTCTTTAAGCTAAGAATACAGGAATTCCAAATTTATAACAAACTCAATTTCAAAAAGTTTGCCCAAAATTTGGTTTTTTCACTAGTCAGATACCTTAAATACCTGTTTTTTTATATTTCTAACGTATTTTTTAAACTAAGTTTTTTAAATGTACCGAAGTCGTTACATGAGGCATATGAAACAATTTAAAATTTTGAAAAAAACTGCTTTGAAGCTACATTTTTTATCAAAATACGTAAGATTGTTTTGCATTGTTATTTATCTTCTATTTATCATATATCTATGTATTACCATGTACCTATGTATTGATGTCATGTACCTATGTATTTATCTATTTATCTATGTATTTATCTACCTATGTATTTACCTATGTATTTATCTATATATTTATATATGTATGACCAATCTTATTTTCAGCTATGTATTCGTTTTTTAAACATTTAATGATTTTTTTTAAATATCAACATTTTTTAGAACTCAAAAATCCAACACTTGAAACTCTAATACTGTGTTCATATATTTAAAGAGAAAAATTATTGTATTTTTAGTTAACAAAGTTTTAATTTAGTAATGATGAATTATTTTACTTATTTATATGCAGTTGTCACTAACGGAAATAAATGAATGCTTATAATAACAATAAAAATCACCTTCATCAAAAAATGTTATTAATAGAATCAATTTTTAATTTCTGTACTGAAATCATAATAGTTTCTGAGTGACTCAGACACAGTTGTGTGGAAAGTCTCATATTTTCAAGTCATATTTCAAAGTTAGTACATTTTCTTGATAATTCTTTCACTTTTTGCCTAATCATACATTTAACTTTAAAAAGATGCATAAATCTATTATAATATATATACAAAAACTATACTGAATTAGAAACAAGTTGTTTTGAGAGACAGATAAATTTTTACTTTATTTTTTGTTATCAAGCTGAAATAAAAATATCTTAGCCGTTAAGTTGCAATTTATTATTACTTTACTTAAAACTTCATTCGCTTCAAAAATATACAAATTGGAAACAACAGTCTACATGTTTTGAGCACTCAAAAACAGGGGCCCGTTTTTAAGGCTTACGAGACGTGAATGAGAATAAGAAACAAAAGTTTTCTTTTTCTTTCGCTTTTGTTTCTTCTCATTCATGACTGGCAGGTCTTGAGAATGGGTGCCGATTTTTTAACACTTGAAGCATGTCGATTGTCATTTTCAATTTTTATATTTTTTCAAGAGAATGAAGTTTCTAAGCAAGCAATTTTACTACTTCAGTTTCTAGGGATTATTCATTTATTTAGCAATACATAACGCATACTTTAATCACTAAATTTTATTTCGAAAAAAAAAACTTTTTCTAAAAGCCATCTCTTTCTGACTAGTTGATACAGTAGTGGTGTGTATAATAAAAATTGTCCAATGATTCTGGACGTACAGTAAAAAGCCAGGAAGAAATTTTACGCATTTGTTTTAACGATAACTTTTTCTGATTCAATATTTTAGTAATTTGCTTCGAACTATTAATTATTTTCAATAATTTATATTGAGAAAATTTTCTTTCTTTCTGCATGTTAATATAACTAAAAGGAAGTATCGTAAACGCAAAATCAAAATTTAAAGCCGTTATAAGGAATAAAATTTCATAGAACAATAAATGAAGGTAAATCAATTTTAGTACAATAGAATTAAAACGTAAATATACAATTAAAAAGAATTAAATATTTTTTTTTTCAAATGTATTTGAATGCAAAAACATCACTATATTTTCTCTAAAAAAAGGAACTATATAGGTTACTGAAAATTCATGATTTCCCATAATACTATGACTATTTCACTTATTAATTTGTTCATTAGTGTAAAACTTCGGGAGTGAAGATTTGTTTATTCTTCATATTCCGTAAAATAGAAGATAATTCAGAAAAATAATTTTAATGTAGAATATATGCTTTTAAAATACATATTTACCCCCTCATTTATCGTTATCGTTGGACCAAAATTTCATTAATTTAAGATCTACTGTATTATAAAACTATCTACCTACTAAATTTAGACTAACAATGTTTCAGTTTATATACTCATAATCATAAAAAATGACATTTTGATTTTATTTTGACTGGAATTAGAATTAACTGAAATGATATTTTTAAGCCATATCGTTACAATTGCTCAAATATAACAAGTTTCTTTACACTAACTTTTTTAAAATTATTCAAACATGAATGACTTTAAATTTCAATAAATGCGCAGGCGCATAGCGACAAAAAAAATTTGTTCTTTAGTTATTTATTTTTAAACAACATTCATTTTTTAGTTTCAGTATCAAAACGACACAAATATTTATTTCTATACATAGAAATTTATGTAAAAGGAACAATTATAATTTTTTTAAAGGAAAAAATTTTAAATTTCACCCATAAAAAATACATACCAGCCTGCATCAACAAGTACTATTCAAAAAAATATCCTTTAAAATAAGCATTTTTATACTTTAATGATAATATGTAGAATGAAATAAATAAACATTTTCATAGAAAAACGTTTTTATAACTTGTAAGATGATTTTAACAGAGAAAAATAACTGGTTACTGTCCTAAAAAATAGTTCAAAGCTGCTTTATGTGAGATGCATAAAGACGAAACTATCAAATTTATCTAAAGCATGTTCTTTTAATAAGTCCAGCGTTCTATAAACAAACTATTTGACTCCCGTTCCTTATAACATTAGGTATATATTTCTCTTTATCTAAGAAACCTTATATTATATTTTGATCTTTATATTTTTTTCAAAACTAATAAATAAAAAAATATCTTACTTTCTTCATAATCTAGACCAAAAGCCTAAGATCAGTGTGTTCCTTTTGTTTAAAGTAAGATACAAAGTTAGCTTTACTGTTAGGAACTATATTTCTTTCAATAAGTTTACTGCGTTGACAGCTTTCTAAATGCAAAGCTTCGTGGAAAAAGTTAAAAGAAAAAAAAAATAGAATTTTTTACGAACATTTCAGCTGCGATTCTTTTTAAACACTTTCTCTATTCGAAGCCTCAATCGAACTTTATGGCTACAATGGATGTTATGGGCTATCTTGAAGCAGATGGTTTGCCTCCACAGAGAGCATTTTTCTTTATATTGCCACAAAGGGACACTAAGAATTTCGCTTGCTTTCTTCATTTTAAGTTAGGCTTAGTATTTTATTTTAAAGGAACTGAAAACATTTAATCTCTTAAATAAAGCTCAAAAAGTGTTAAAATAAAATTACTGAACCACTATAGTGTTATACTGTATCGGCAATTATATTTATTTGTTCATTGATGGAAGTTATACAATTATATTTTTTGCTCATTAATGGAAGTTATACAAGGATATTTTTGTTTGTTCTTTAATGGAAGTTGGTTTACCTACACAGAGACAGATATATTTGTTTGTTCATTAATGGAAGTCATACATTTATATTTTTTGTACATTAATGGAAGTTATACAAATATATATTCTTTGTTTATTAAAGGAAGTCATATAATTATATTTATTTGCTCATTTATGGAAGTTATACAATTATATTTTTTGCTCATTAATGGAAGTTATACAAGGATATTTTTGTTTGTTCTTTAATGGAAGTTGGTTTACCTACACAGAGACAGATATATTTGCTTGTTCATTAATGGAAGTCATGCATTTATATTTTTTGTACATTAATGGAAGTTATACAAATATATATTCTTTGTTTATTAATGGAAGTCATATAATTATATTTATTTGTTCATTGATGGAAGTTATACAATTATATTTTTTGCTCATTAATGGAAGTTATACAAAGATATTTTTGTTTATTCCTTAATGGAAGTTAGTTTGCCTACACAGAGACAGATATATTTGTTTGTTCATTAATGGAAGTCACACAATTATATTTTTTGCTCGTTAATGGAAGTTATACAAAAATATATTCTTTGTTTATTAATGGAAGTCATATAATTATATTTTTTTGTTTATTGATGGAAGTTATACAAATATATTTTTTCGTTCGTTCATTAATGGAAGTTGGTTTACCTCCATTGAGGGCATATTTCTTTATAATGTTACAAATGGACACCAAGAATTTCGCTTGCTTTCTTTATTTTAAGTTAAGCTTAGTATCGTATTTTAAAGGAACTGCGGACATTTAATCTCTCAAATAAAATTCAAAAAGTGTTATATTTTGTTGTTCTCTGGCGACAATTATATTACTTGTTCATTAGTTGTAGTTTGTCTCCAAAGAGACAAGTATATATTTTTTATTCATAAATGTAAGTTACACAGTTGAATTTTTTTGCTCATTAATGAAAGTTTGCATTCAACGAGGCAATCATATTTTTTCTTCATTAAAGGGAGTTAATTTGCATCCTCAGAGACAATTGTATTTATTATTCATCAATGGAAGCTATACAATTATATTATTTGTTCATTAATGGAAGTTAATTTGCCTCCAAAGAGAGCATTTTTCTTTATATTGCCACAGACACAAAGAATTTCGCTTGCTTTCTTCATTTTATGTTAGGGTTTGAATTTTACTTTAAAGGAACTGATATTTAATCTTCCAATAATATTTAAACTTTACATTTCGAAAAGCCGTAATAATACAATGTAAAGCATATAGGATTAGAATTGTAAAAAAAGCACCATTTCCCATAAAATAACAAAAGCTACGTAAAATATCTCTAGTGAAAGAATAGGCACAGTCCGTAAAATAAAACAATAAAATAAAATGAAATTCCAAACCAACAATTCGCCTCAATTTTGAGACCAACGGCATGTGGATTGTGGCATGTGTACTGAAAAAACGGTTAGGTTGTACGGTTAAACATGCATCTAGTACGCTAGAATTATACACTAATAACGTAAATTCACGGAACTTTACCATTTACCCAAAAAAGCACGCCTTGTCCTTAAAACTATACGTTAAATTTTTGCTAAATTACATATTCTTTTTAAAGCGTGGTGTTTAAATTTTGCAATAGAATATATGGTTTAGCACGTAGTAATAATGACTCATTAGTTAACCATAATATGATATTTTTTAACCAGATACAATAACCAGGTGCATTATTTCTAAACCTTAACTAAGTTTAAATCTAAAATTACTGAATCACGGTGGTGTGGTCCATCGGCAATTATAGTTTGATATTCACTATTGAAATTTATAGTAATTCAGTTATTATAATTTACTATTTCATGAAATTTAATTTTGCTGAAATTTTCTTTGAGTACTTTTACTGAGAGAAAAGGTAAAAATCCAAGCTTTAAATTCAATTTATATATATTATGACATTGTTTCAGTGTTTTATACATTGTTTAAAATTTACAATTGAATATATAATGAAAAACATAGTGAGAAATCGCTCATATTATTTTGCCATATTATTTCATTTTCGTAAGCCGTTGTCTCAAAGTAAAAGATCTAATGGTTGCTGTTGCGAAGGAGTATCATGGTTCTTATTATTCTCATTATTTCATTTTTCAGAAGAAAAAAACACTTGTTTGTGATGCCTTTTAAAAAGGGGAATATGCAATTGAGAAAAACAACGTAAGTGCTTTACGATAGATTCCGAGAAAAATAGCTTGACAACTACTTTCTTTCTATTGCTAATGAACGCTAAGATAGAATTTCAAAAAACTCATAGAACAAAATTTCTTTTAAAAAAAAAAGATGTTTTTGCACAATATGTAGTTTATCTAACTGGGATACCAACTATATTTAAATCTCAATTTAAAATTTTTTGTCGCTTACGTTGATTTTTCTTTTGCACGGCAGAGTAAATGCATTTGGTATAAAAACAATTTTAACTCTCCTTTAAGCTTCTGGAGTTTTTGTGAAAACCAGAGGTTCGACAATAGAACATTTTAGAATAAAAAAGTTCAAAGAAATATTACGTAACTTAAATAATTTAAATAATATTTTGTACTGATAGTAGCAAAAGATGGGTTTAGATTAAAAATAATGAAAAAAGAACTAAAAAAATCATAAGTAAACCCAGAAGGAACTATTTTTAAGTAAAATTAATCAAAGAAAATAGCCATAGAGCTTTCAAAAAGCTGGATTATGTTGATTTTAAATCAAAATGATTGATTAATTTATATCAAAAAGTAAACTTCATTAATATTTCATTGCTTCTATACTTAAATATTAATTTTTTACATTAAATTTACCCTATTTAATTACCTTATTTTTTAACACTTTTAAATAAAAATTAAATCTTAAATCCACAGTGTTTTCGATAATATGAAAAATCAATCGGAATTTTGTAATACAATCTACGGTACCTCAATTTTCAAACGATCCCTTAATAGGTGAATCAACTATTAGCACGTTAAAACAGTAGCCAGGTTCAGGGACCTTCTCACAAATGCGTGCTAAACAACATACCCGAATTATGGTGCTTTAAATCGTATTTATTTAATAACGAGGGAAGTTATCTTCGGAGAGTTACTCCCTCCCCCTTCTTTAATAACTGTAAGAGTCTTACCTTCATATAATTCGTGTTCTTTTTTAAAGAACTATTTCCTTTTCACGAAATTAATCGCATATTCATGCTTTGGAATTAGTTATTATTTTAGGGAATAAAAAACGAAAAACTAATTAATATATTTTATACTGTCTATTGTTAGCATTTATTGCTTCTGGTTAGAAGGCCTAGGTTTTGGACTTTATGTTATGTGAAATAATATTTTTTTTCTTTGATTTTTCTTCTAGGAGTCTTTTGTTATCCGCGGGTTAATAACCGAGCTTTTTGTTGTCGCATCTAGCTATTCGCTGCATTAAAAAATATTCACGGGTTACTACAGAAAAAAGCAAAACGATTCAAGAAACATTTTGATTGTTTTATTGAACTCTTTTTAAATAACAATTATCTAATTTAATAATTTTTGATAATTATTATTTATGTATGGTATTTAAATATATGAAATTGTATAAATTTTTTTTCTCGAAATTTCTTTTTAAGATTCTAACTTAAATTTTTTTCTTACAGAGGAACAAATTAAAACTCATTAAGTTTTAGGTCTGAATTTTTTTTTCTTTGCTAAATATCCTCAGCGAATTTTACAGAAAAAAAGGAAAACAATTCATGAAGCATTTTTATTGTTTTATTGAACTCGTTTCAAATAATAATTATCTAATTTTATATTCTTTCATTATTGTTACTTGAATATGGTATTCAAGTATTTCAAACTGTATACATTTTTATTCCTTCAAACTTAGTTTTTAGCATTCAAATTTCACAGAAGGATTTATTTTCACAGAGGAAAATAAAGATAAAAACTACTCAGCAAGTTTTAGGTCTGAGTGTTTTTCGCTATCATCGTCAGCAAGTTTTAATTGAAGTAAAACTGATAAATTAGAGATATTTTAATCTGTGAAAATGTTTTATTAAAAGCATTTTAATTTAAGTATCCTACTTTATGACCCATATTTAAAAACATTAGTATGTAGTGTGTTTCCCAAAAATTTTATGAACAATATTTATTGTTTTTCAAAAGTTTCTCCCATTCAACATAAAATGCAAGGTAACTATGAGATATTTTTAACTCATCTAAAATAAAATTACTACGTTTTGTGCTGTTTGACCAGTTAATATAAATTCAACGAGCTCCAAACCTCGCAATTACGTTAAAACTGAAAAAAAACTAAGATCTGACTATCGTTGCACTATTATTTATTACCATATATTTTAATATTTTATACAATATATTTTATTATTTATATAATATATTTTATTATTTATATAATATATTTCATTATTTTTCGGCCAGTATTTTAATTTCTAAAACAGATTGTACAGTTTTAATAACCTGACTCAAATAATGGTTGTATGGAGTGATAAATTGCACTCGTGTGAAAAAAGATATGAGGCTCCTAAAACCTTTTTATTTTTTAAAAAACGTTAAATTAGATCATAATATAAGTACAACCTAATGAAGTAACTTAAATACAAAAAAAAAGATATAATGTATGATACGGACTAATCAAAACTGAAATTGGCTAATTTGAGATTAAATATTCTAAAATGCTTACAAGTAGAGTGCTTTATAATCTGGAGAGATTCATAATCTTCATAAGTTAGCTATACAGATACAATTAATAAAATCCAAAAAAAGTACAATCAAGCCATTTTAGGTTATTCCAAAATATTAAATGAAACTTATTTAGTTCGGAATTGAAAAATAAATATTGACCATAAATCCATCCAACAAATTGTTAAGATAAAGTGCTATTCGGAATTGATAACTACTAAAGTTCGGGAATATACTTAACTGAAAACCATACGAATTTTTAAAAGTTTTGTAAGCCCTGTGTTAATAAAAAAAGAAGATTAATTACAGTAAAATAAACTTTAATCTGTTCTTTTCAAGAATTTTTTTCATTATTAAAATGTTTTAATGATTTTTATTTTTTAAATCCTCTGGAACTTTACTTACTCTTCTTTTATGCACTAAACAATATAACTTAAACTTTGATTACAACCTTCAATTAATAAATGTTTAACACTAGAGTAAAATTATGAAGTTGCTATAATTTTGAATTCGAAAGAAGAGGAATTTTTTTACCAAGTTCTTAGATGAAACTTTGAAAAAGCTTTTTAACACTGATAGTCAATTCTTTTAATTGAATATATTCAAAAATTAATGATTTACAAAGAAATTTTATGCTAAAACGACTGCATCTATTTGAGTACAGGCTTCGAAAATTTAATAAATGCTTCTTTAGAAAACTCCGTTTGTGTAATGAAAAATCTAATTAAAATAAATATTTAGAGTATAATACTTAAATTTAACTCCATTTTATAACAGGATTTCAAAATTAAACAAGAATTTTAGTTACAAGTATTTGAAATTTCAGATTCAATAAAAAAATGGATATTCATAAATTCTCCTTATAAATAAAAAAAATAATAAATTAGAACAATCCATCACTTAACGATATTTGTATCTAAAATCTAATGTTTACTAATGTCTTTCATCGATATTTTCTGTAAAAAGAGCTTTGACATTCTGGAAATAAAAATATGCGATATACTCTTATATTATACTCTTAAGAATTTTAATTGTGTATTGCTGAGTAAATGACGAAAGTTTCCATTTTTCGAAAAAAAGTTTTTTATGAGTTGTGATCACTTTTTATGAGTTCTGATCACTTTTTTTTCGAAAAAAAGGTGATCAGAAATAATTTACTCAAAATATCGCAAAATAATAAGTAAAATAACGTAAAACTGTATACTTGCACATTGAGTACCGGTACTTTTCACAGTAAAATTTCAAGAATTTTTTTACAGTGTGTTCACTACACGGAGAAAAAAACTCTGGTAAAAATACCATACCGTATAGTATTGATATTTCTGTTAAAAAAAATCCACAATTTGATTTATGAAACCAAAACAAACTGTATTTATCTGTATTATCTGTAAGGTTTCCATTCATGTGGTAATAGTATGCTCGATAATCTGGTTTTCGAAATTATACTTCTTATTTCGTCACATTTAGTAAAAAATATAAATCTAAAAACTAAATTTAACCGTATAAATAGTTTTCATGAAATGCTCTTAGGTATCATGAGGAAGTTTTCAAATTTTACCACATTTACTGAATTTTATCACGTATTATAAAGACATATTTTATTGTTAATTTTAGCAAAATCATTACTAAGTGCTTCGGCAAAAATTACCGCGCTTTTTGTTGTTCCCATACAGACAGAAATGCGATAAATTCCCCATGTTCTATTAGTTTTTATCATACTTTTTTTTTCTCAGTGTGCTATAAAGAATAGCAATGAAAAGATATAGAGTCGCATGTTATAGCGATGAAATGACAGTTCTTTGATTGATTGTACGAAATGGAATAAGGCTTCAGAATATAATTAAGCAGAGAACAAGTCTTCCGAGTGATAATATATGGTTAGTTTGCTGAAGCCAGTGTATTATTAAGCGTATTATTTATTTTTAATCAAAAACTGTTGTACTAGAGCACAAAAAAAATGTTTGAGAACAGATCTATGGGATTTAAAAATTTTATAACTGGTCGCTGCAACAGATAACACAGCAACTGATAACAATAACAGATAACAAAAATCAGATGAAGTAAAGTTGTTGCTTTCTTTCAAAATTTTGAAATTAAAAAAAGGCATATGATAATGTATATGAATAATGTATGCAGGCATACATATTATTTATGTAGATTATCATATATAATGTATATGAAATATTTTCTTTTTATAAAATTTAATAGATCGTGTATGATCTCAATCTAATGCATATATGAATTGAACCATATTTACATCTAAATGTAAAATAGGATGGAATTCAGAATTTCAAATCAATAAAAAGTTGACCTCGTGGTAACATATTTGCTAAAAGTATTTTTAGTCAAATTGAAAAGTATTTAGAAATCTCTCAAAAGAGGCCTAAGATAATTTTTTTTTTTTTGATGATCAGAGATGTTTTATGTTTCTTTCTTTAAAAAAGAAAAAAAAAACATTTATATCAAGGAAATTTCAGTTTTGAAGTTCGAGAGTGTAAAATTTAAAAAGTTACGTAACAGTAAAACTGTGTTTTAAATTTTATTTTAGGTATCTGGGTTCTAAATGGAAATTATAAAACTAAGTAATAAATGAGCAAATTTAATTTTCATCCCATTTTTTTTAAAATTAGGTTACGTAGATTCCGTGTTAGACTAAGATTTTCAAGATTTCTCAAAAGACCAGATATTATATTTCATGCATAATTTCTTGACTGTTGTTTTAAATTGTTGACACCTAAAATGAGCAAAATATTTTTGTTTTCGAAAAAAGAGACAAAATTTTACTATTTAACCCTCCAAAAAATTTAAATTTAGGTCCAATTCGGGAGATTCGAATATTTTTCAACACGACTAAAATATTTTTTTAGCAATGTGACTACCGCAGGGAGAAAAAATTCTGGTGACATTAGCCTGTTACATGGTAATGACATTCCTTTTAAAAGAAAAAAAGAACATAATTCTGGTTATTAAAACCAAACTATTCAAAGCATTCATTTGGTGAGGGTTTATCGAATATTCTGGTTTTCGAAATTATAGCCCTATTGTCACACATTTAGTAAAAAATACAAAACTGGAAAGTAAATTTTGCCGAAAAAATGGTTTTTATGCCGTGCTCTAAAGGTATAATGGTAAAATTATCACATTTTATCAAATATTATGAAATCATATTTTAATGTTAATTTTAACAAAATCCTTACCAAAGTGCTTCGGTAAAAATTTACAGAGGTTTTTGGTGTTCCCATAGAGACAGAACACACATTAAATTTTACCATATTCCGGTAGTTTGTTCATAATTTTTTCTCACGGTACAATGACGAATTTTTATCGACTTAAAATCTGTATATCTATAAAAAGTGCTTCATTATTCAAAATTTGAATAGTTTGATAAGCTGAATCTACCCCTAGCATTTCTTTTATAAGCATTTCTTTTTAATCTTAAGAAAGATTTGTACTTCCTGGCGCAGAAAACCTCCATTGAAAACAATAACTTTTTGCACTAGACAATATTTACCGTAGGAGAAAGACAGGGTTATAACTGACATTATAACTTATTCCTTTTCAGCGTTTAATGAGAACCTGTCTTTTATCTCAAGTTACAAGACCGAGTTGGTTGATCGATAAAATTTCAGTGGAGCTCATAAAAGTACAGAACCTAATTACCAGTCATTACATTCTGGCAATAATTCTGTCAGTGGTAAAATCAATAATAAGTCGTTATACGGGGGATCTAAGTGAAAGAACTTTTTCAGATGTTCTTTCTCCCTATGCTTTTTTCATCGCACGCTCTCTAGCAAAAACCATTGCTAGCTTGTTTCCATGTGGAAAAACGTTGGACGGCTATTAAAAAACCACGTTTTCTGCGATTACTCTCTTTAAAGACTTAGCGAATCCTTTATCGTAGTAATTTTACGGCAGTAAAGATTTTACAACTTTGCCACAGAGCGATTTCATGGTAGCGTGCTTATCATCTTTCTTTTATTAAGGCTCAGCAAACAAAACTGAAATAACCAGGTTTGTTTAAAAGATATTCATTTATCTTTTAGAAAACGTTATTAAATTGGTAAGAGAAAAGAAAGATACGGTAAATAAATGCAAGCAATATTACATGGAAGAGTTTTTGTGAAGGAAACCATTTTCGACTAACAAGCATTTCTGGCGAGCTTGCTAACACTGTCCTGAGGGAATTTGGACAGTATTTTTTGAATAAAGCTCTGATAAGAATTAATTAGACGAATTTATATCAGCTACTATTTTTTCCTTTTAAAAATAGCATATGGAATAGAATTTTTTACCTATATCTATGTATATACTATATATACGAGTAAAAATACTGACAAAAAGATATAGTCAAAAATGCCAGCATATGGAGACAAAGAAATGTACCATGCTTCTGGCTTCACGGGAACACCGAAATGCTCGGTAATTTTTACCGAAGTGCTTTGGTAAAGATTTTAGTGAAATTAACTAATTAAATTTAGTAAGTAGCGAAATTTGATAAGTTTATTACGATTTTCTTAGAGCACAGCATAAAAACCATTTATTCGGTAAAATATACTTTTCTGTTTGGTATTTTTTGCTAAATATTTGGTAATAAGAACTATTTTGAAAACCAGAATTTACGTTACATGAACGGAAAAATTACCAAATAAATAGCTTATAAATATCGTATATTTTACAGATAACCAGAATTATCCTTTTTTTATACCAAAAATGCTATTACCATACGGTATGATAATTTCACCAGAATTTTTTCTCCTTGTGGCAGTCACGGGTCTTTCAATTGTCGAAAAGCTGCTTTGCCGGCATTTTTAAGTTGAAAAAAAATCATTGTCTCAACTTTTATGAAAACTGCAACTTCTGAATTAAATATCGAAAAGTTTCCTAATTCTTCAATTTCTTCCGTGATTTTCGAGGAAAGTAATACTTCTCGTTCTTAATTCATACTTTCTTAAATGCCATTCCCAAAATATATAACACATTCTTAATTATTCACAATCAGTTTACATCGTTTTTCTAAAGAAAAATACCTTCTGACTACTTCCATGCAATGATAGTTTACATCCTCACCATTCCAAAATACAATGCTTGCTAAAAAATTCAAAATAACTTTAAACTAATGTCATTTTTCATTTTTTTTTCTGAAATATGTGAATACATAGTCTAGAAAAAATAAAACATTCCTTCAAAAGTAACTTGAAGTTTCAATTACTTCTACTATATTTAAATTTTAGTTCAACTCTTTGAAAATAAATTTACAAATCCTCAAAAATTATCCAAAAAAAGAATAACTTATTCATATTAACATACAACCACTTCACTTCATGTTTTAAAGGAACAAAAAATCATTGGGATACTTTTACATAATTATATATATTCTCATTATTTTCTTAATGCTAGCACAATTCTAAAATATAGCACTTACTAGAAAATTCAAAATAGCAATAAATGAATAAGAATGAATTTGATTTATGCATTTAATCTTTTCTTAAAATTTGATTAAATATAATCAAGAATTTCTTTAAAATATTCTTTCAAAAGTAACTTTAAGCTTTTATTACTTACACTAATTTAATGTTTAGTTATACTCTTTTAAAATACATTAATAAGGTCATAAGTATAACTTTCAAATGTTTAACTTTTTCTTAGTAAATTACAATCATTTCATCTCATCTTTTAGGGGAAGAAAATCATCTGGTTACTTTCACCTAATGATCATACACATCCATATTATTTTCTTTATACGCCACTCTAAAATATAACGCTTGCGAGAAAATTCAAACAACATTAAATTGTTAAGAACGAATTTGGTTTATGCATTTTATCTTTTTTAGGATTTGCGCAAGCATTGTATAGAAAATGTTTAAAACAGTCCTTCAAAATCAATATTGAAAGAGAAGGAGTTCCTAGGTAATGACTTCAGTATTTGAATAAATCAAACAAAGAAGTAGTCCGTAGAAACTTAATTTTGATGTTTAAACACAAGATAATTGAAATACTGGTAATGGAATTGCTAGTAGCAGCAAACTCTTAACAAATAGCAAAACTGCTTTTAATGATTCTGTATAATTTTCTTTGTTTAGAGTATTTTGTTAGAATCATGGAAAGAAAATAACTATGCAAGTAATTTACATCGCTACGTGTATTTATGATCGTTCTACTGCAAAAATCATGGAGGAAAGGGATGAATGGAACGCAAAACGGGTTCTAATCGTTTTAAAGTTGCTTCTTCAGCAAACAAATAAAAGCTTCAATTCATGTTTCTCAACATCTTATAAAATTCGCATTATTCCTCATCCATAATTTTTATACGAATTTTTTTGAAAATTCGACTCATAACTCAATTTTCAACGTTTGATTTCTTTTAAATATCTACAGATCTGATGCTAGTAATCGAAACGTTTACCGGTAGCGAAACGACTTCAGAATATGAAATTTATTTTTCGATTAGTGAAGAGGTCGGAAGTGCAATAATTTCAAAAAAACTTAGAATTCTGATAAAATTCAAATACTTGTATTGTAATTTCTGTTTGTTTTTTTTTTAAAAAAAAAGTCCGTTTTTTAAACCAAAGTGTACGTATTTCATTTTACCATTTATATGATAATTTTAATCTTTTGATGATAATGCTTTTCACCAGAAATGATCTGCTTACAGTTCTATGACTTATTTATAATGGTTGTTTATTCAATTGGTGGAAGGAGTAAGGTGACGGTTAGTTATTTATTTAACTAATTTACTAACGGATGGAAAAATAGGCCTAAATGGTGTATGCATCTGTCGTAATGTAAGAGTAGTAATGGGATTTATTTATTTATTCAAATATATATGTGGGTTTCTTTAAAAATAAAAAGACTAGTTTATAGTTCCATACGGAATTACGGTTCTACTACAGCATGACAGTAGCAATGCAATAGCATTGCGCACCAGCCGACTTTATTTTCCACAAAGTTGGATTCCTTATATCGGAAGCTTTGTGTGTTTCAAGATACGACCGGATATAGAACCCCTATCCTTTAAACTGAAAGTGCCTAATCTTTTCTATAATCTCCTAAAAAAGATATTTTTCCCTTTATTTTAGATATATAAGTTTAGTCTTGTTGGTGCACTTTTTTATTATAAGTTCTAAATTTAAAAAAAAATCTTTTTCTTCAACTAAAAATATTTTTAAGCAAAAATCGAAAATTTCAGAACAACCCATATGGTGTTAAAATTGCCTTGTCAGGAATCATACAATCAATGTTATACAAATATATATATATATATATATANATTGAAGTATTCCAGAAAAAATAAAATTCATATGATAGAAGGAGAAAAATTTCTTCCCAAGAGTGAAATAGGCTTGGCGCATGTTCTGTCTAAATTGGGCTGACTATCTTGAGCTTCCCGAGGGTCATATACACATCTCTCGGGTTGGGGAAGACCGCTGAACAAATAAATACACTGAACTCTTGAGTCGAAAAGCTAAGCCCATTTCGGCACTGTTCAAATAGCACTACAAGTCAGTAATGTTAGCACTATTGTATGTCTTGTCTTTATGGATTGCCTGCTTTTTCCTAGCGCTTGGAATCAAGTTCCAACACTCCTTCTTTTTCCTCTTTTATCTTTACTTATTCAAGAAAGACAAAATGGTCTTCAAAATATCAAATTTCTGCTATAAGAATATTGATCTTCAAGTGCTTCTGAGTTATTCCACGGATCAAAAATGAAATTTCAAAGGAGGTATCCCAATAAAATTATTTTATTAGTAGTGATTAGTAATGAAGCCAGCAATTACATATTTTATACGAATTGATATGGACTTTTTAAAGTTAGGATCAAAAATTGTTTATTGTTTCTCATGAGGTACATAATAATATTTAAGTATACCGGATTAAAATTAGTTTTTTTTTCCTATATTGTAATAATAAAAATTGTAAAGAGAGTAACATAAAAATGCGTAATTTATTTATAAAAACAAAATTTATGATCCAGTCAATTGAAGTATTTTAGAAAGTAAAAATTTCAATTAATTATAATTTATAAATTAAAAATAAAACAGTGAAATATCAAATAAGCACAAAAACGTTACTAATGAATGATAATGGAATCAAAGAGCTTAGAGTGAAATAATGATAAATCACGCGTTTTCTAAAAGTGATATTTTACTTTTACTTAGTGACTTAGTATTGTTTCCAGATACGTACTTTACGCATTTTTTTTTACATTCTTACAATTCTTAGAAAGATAATGCCTGTGTGGAAAGAATTTTGTTTCCGTCAAAATCTCTCTCCGAAATGTTTTTAACACGGATTGAAAAATCTCAAAATTTTTGCATTCCCGGTCTGGAATATTAGCTCATAAATTAGCTCGAGCAAAACTTTTGCAAGCCCAAACAAATTATTTGAATGGATATTAATGAAAATATATAAATGTTTCCATTTATTTGAAGAAACATCTTGCTAAAAGGATAGAGCAAAACAATGAAAGTTAATACAAATATTAAGAGGAAACAATTTCACTCAAACTTAACGTTTAAAGAAATTAACCTGGCGAATTTCTGAAAAAAAATTGGTGTAGATGTAATGTTAGAGTTATTAAAACGATGATCTTCCTTTTCCTTTTTCATTTTAATTTCAGCTTTAATTTTTTTTTACTTTGTTATACACACCGATTAAGGTTTTAATAAAAATTATCCTGATTAGGAGAATAGAAGAAAAAAAATATTAACTTTGTTTTATTAATTCTTACTCACAATCACATCGTGAGGGGACGCTTTATTGAGCATTTTTGATTAAATTGCAAATTTTTGATGAAATATTTTCATGCTACGGGCATGTTCGGCAATATTATTTCCGAGCTCTGGTTTTGAAATTGTGGCTCATCATTATATTGCCCACATGAATTTTCTTTAATTCGCTTCAACTTTTTTTAACTTGAAGTCAGATGTAATTTGGTTAAATTAGTGCTTTTAGTGTTTATGTGCGTGAAATTTGAGTCTAGGGTTAGGTTGAATAGAGGATCTTAAAAATTCAGTCTAACATTGAGTTCGTTCGAAACAAGTTAGCATGTTAAAAACATTGCAACTTTTTATGAGATTGTATATAACATCTTTTCGAGAACATTTAGATTTTCTAAACATGTTTTCTCCGTTGGAATATTTAAAACAATGATTATGAGATTAAAATCCCTTTTTAAAGTTAATTATCAATAAATAAAATATTTTTATGGGTCTACATAAATAGATCTGGGGAAAAAGTAAAGTCATCTAATAATAATAGCAGTTCACACACTGAGAATAAAAAACAGTCAAAAACTACTAGAATATGGCAGCACAATTTCTATGGGAACACAAAAAAGTTCGGTATTTTTACCTACGCGAATGATAATGACTTTGAAGCAACAACAATAAAATATGGTTTTATAATATAGTTAATGAAATTTGATAATTTTATCATGATCCTTAAGTGTATGATATAAAAACTATTTATTCGGTTGAATTTACTTTTCAGTGTGGTATTTTTTATTAATGTGTGATAATATGAACTAAAAATTTGAAAACCAGAATTTCCGTAAACTGATACCATACAAACGGAAACTTACTAAATAAAAGATTTCAATACCCTATATTTTAGTTCATATAACCGGAATTATGACTTTTTTTTGACAGAAGTGTCATTACAGTATAGTACGGTAATTTTGACAGATTTTTTTCTCCTTGTGGAAATAGGATGATTTGTTTTCAACTGATTTTTACATAATTTTCTTATATTGCAAATATATTAACCATATTGCAAGATATATAATTTGAGTATTTGTCATTAAAAAAAGAAAAAAAATAAGTCGCTCATTGATAAAAAGAGGTAACTAAAACAATATTCACTTTTACTTTGTAATTTTGATTGCAGCTATACTGTATCATGCAAAAACGAAAAGAAAAATCCAGAATTAATTCCTAAGAACAACTTCAATGGAATTAATAAAAATGCAGAATAAAATAGTTATTTCTTGGCAGTATTTTAGATTATTCTTGATGAGGTGAACAGAGAAATAATGATTACGCATTTGTTGGTACTGGTATTAAATCGCGGAGATAAATAGTATATGACAAAAAAATTCGAAAGTCTATTGAATTCAAATCAAAAACACAATTTACGGAAGAAATTTGATTCGATTTAAACTTATTTATAACTAATTTACTCATATTATAATTATCTGAAACACATTATGAAATAAAAAAAATATGAGTATTAAGTAATAAAGTTATGAATAAAATATAAAAATTAAAAGCAAAATGTTTTCTAATTTATTCCTTGTAGATTAGCTGTATTCTTTTTTTAAAAAAAGAAAATCATCTAATCAAAACCTTTTTTTTACATTACTTATAATTAAATTGCTTAAGTTACAGACATATAAAACATTTTACAAGATATAAAACTTGAGTATTCATTATTTTTAAAAATATATATATGTCGGTCATTAATAAAAAGAGGTAACTAAAACATTATTCTGCTTTTACTTTGTGAATTTGATTGTAGTAGTATTGTATCATACAAAAAGAAAAGAAAAATAGATTCTCCGGAATTAATTCCTAAGCTGCAATCACCCTCAATAGAATTAATGAAAATACAGAATACAATAGTTGTTATTTGTCGGCAGTATTCTAGATTTTTCTTGATGAGGTGAAGAGAGAAATAATGATTATGTATTTGTTCTGCTCAATTGAATGGTACTGATATTAAATCACGGAGATAAATAGTGTATAACAAAACAATTCGAAAGTCTATTGAATTCACAGAATACCATTTCATTTAGCATCTTTGGAATGCCATAATACATTTCTCTTTCTATTAAATTATTATGTATTCATCATAAAAAGGGAACAAAAATACATTTCTATTCTCTTAGTTGAAACAATGACATTTTGAACAACGGAATGTAATAAAATGTTATTAATGAATACAGAATTCTTGGATTTGCTTATTGCATTTTGATCGATGATTAGTTATAGGTTTGAAACATGGAAAATATTTTCTTTATCATAAGCTTGTAAAAAATTTTGAACATTTTATAATAGTTTTCAACAAAAAAAAAATATTTAGTGCAGTCCGCCTCTCAATTTTTTTATTCATAGTAAAAACTGCATGAGACAAATTTTTGAAACATATTCAAATATTTTGAAATGTAATCTAACAACTAAATCTTGTTCATTATTCCTTTAAATATTGAATGATATCAATTCAAATATTAATATTATTTCAATTCTAACTTATGGATCATCATAACATCACTTTATGACATAAAAACATCATTTTATGAGGGGCATTAAAGACTGAAGAATTTCAATTCCGCCTCAGAAATCTTTGAAGGTTAGAAAGGTTTAAAATAGAAATTTCGTTTTAATAGAATTTAGAACTATTTAACCAAAATTTTCAAATAACCTTCCATTTTTACATAGTGTTTTGCGTACAGTGTAACAAATTTATTAAGTGACTAGTAATCATAATATTTTTTTTTCCCTTTTAAACTCAAAATATTTAAAGGTAATGTTTTATTATGACAATTTAGATATTAAAAAAATGTTTCAATGAACAAATAGTCTAATTGAAATTAAGCAAATAAACATGTGAGATTTTTTCTAGACACAGACGCCACATGTACACGGAATGAACAAGTATACAGAATATGCTTGTCTGTATTCAATTTCGATCTTGAGTACAAGCAATTATGCTCTATGTCAGCACTCAAGTCCAAAAGACAAAGAAAAAGCACATTTTTGAGTTTAACTCAAGAGTTAGAGAACCGAATCAGCTTAAATTTTATATAAAATTCCATATAAGTATGATAAAAACGATGATAACAATACGGTTATGGCACGAACTAAGATCAAGATGGACATCACAGAAAAACAGTACAAAAATGATGTTGTGAAGCTGTATTTATGCAAGGTTTAATATGGGGTATACTCCCCCTGACGATGGAAGTCCCCCTTTTTATTGAAGTGAGCTAATGTCTAATCAATACCAATGAATCAATGAATGAAAAAAGAAACTCAGATTTTGTAATAATAAATTCAATTCATTCATTAAGACACTTTTTACTCCAGAGAGGCTTCTGGATGGAAGTAGCGAACTTTAATCACTCGATCAAGAGCATCCCATACTTGCTTCATGGGATTCAGGTCTGAAGATCTGTATGGCCCCTACATCAACTAAAAATGTTTGGCTTCATAGTAATCTTCAACCATTCCAGTCCTTTTGGGATACATGCTGCCATCTATAAAAATGAATTGGATACCAACAACATCTCAGAGCAATGTTACATAGGGCATTGACATCTCAGTCATATCCTTCAGAACAGTCAGAGTACCTTTCTGACAATCGTTTAGTTAGTGGTTTCAACGGGTTCAGTAAATGATTGATGTTACTGAATTGGTGTAAGTAACATCAACCTTGAATTGGTTCCATATTCTCTATACGAATGAGCACTGATTCAATCTGAAGTGTAACGTTGAATGATTCTGCAGACCTTCAGGTCTTTCAGAGAGGCACCCTAACTTCATGAGATATAAGGCTGAGTTCTTAGAGTTCAATATAAGATTACTCGCGTAACTGTTGGTCTCCAGTTAATTTTTATGGATGGTATTTCTTGTCTTCACCGAACTCATCTCGGAGTATTTTATTTCTTTTATTTTATAGCGATCGCTGTACAGCCGACAATTTTGGGTTTCAGACTACCAATAATCAACTCTGTAACCTTGTAGTTTTGAACCCAGAAGACAAGGGAACTCCTGGATCAAGCATTGAGAGAAATTTGCCTTTGTGGAGAACTTTTTGATGGAACTAACTCGCATTTGCGTTACGTGGAGAAGAAAACCACGAAAACCTCCCATTGCTAGCGTGGCAGCAAGGAGACTCTAACCCATGATCCGTCTACCACTGAGGATATTTTACGTCAGTACTGACCATCACTGGGTCATCATCATTCAAAGGTTAAGGAGTATTTTGAAGCCGAAGTAATTAAGAGCAAGGAGATGCCTACTGTCAGATCTCGAAGCCAGAATTTCATCAAGCTTGTCAGTAGCAGTCTTCGCTGAGCAATTTTAGCACTGTTTGCCAACTCTTCCACGGCTAAAAACTGGTTCAATGCGGTGTGGGATTGATTGTACCCAAACAATCTTTTTACTACATTTTTGGATTGTGTTGCTATGATGTCCCTTTAACTTCTAAACTTAAATTCATGATAATAACTTTTTTTTATCACCATTTCTTCTTACTTTGGGATAGTTTCATATAAAATTCACTCGATTTGGCGCAAAATTTTTTTTTTTTAAAGCGCAAATAAATTTTTTTTTTGTTCGAAAACTTGTTTGTTCCGTAACTTCTGGACATGAGTGGTTCAATGGCTACAAATGTTCTACGTTGTAAAATTTCTTCATTTTTGAAAATAATTAAATACAGGTTTTTTTTTTTTTTTTTANAAGCCGAATTTTTTTTTTTTTTTGTTCGAAAACTTGTTTGTTCCGTAACTTCTGGACATGAGTGGACGTTCAATGGCTAAAAATGTTCTACGTTGTAAAATTTCTTCATTTTTGAAAATAATTAAATACAGGTTAACATTAAGAAGATATATATACAGTTTATTGTTATTCTATTAAAATGTGTAAACCTTACAAACACTTGATTTTAAGACAAATTAATTTTCAAATTTAATGTTTGAATTTGAATTTTCAAATCTAACATAAAAACTTAACCCAAGAAAAAGTACTGTTATAGCACAAATTGGCGTTTTAACAAACCCCAAAGAGAGCAAGCACACATAAAAAAAAACGCTTTGAGGTCAAAATTCTACAATATGTGCTTTTTAAAATACGTATTTTTCAATTAATTTAGAGATGGTAGAGTAAACCCCGGATTGAAGCACCGAATACTGATTTTTAGGAAAAAAAATAAGAGGTTTACAAATTTCAAAAATATCATAGTTGAAATTCAACTATCTTGACATGTTATGTTCAGCATTTTCGTAATGCTCCGATCTTTGAAGGCATATAGTGCGTTCTTAATGTTTAAAATCAAAACGTTTTGATTCCTGTTCTAAAGACCAATTGCCGAAATAAATAAATGAAGAAGCAGCTAAAAATGACGCATTAATATAAAATCTATTTCAGCTTTCTTTATTTCGTAAATAACTAGTTTTGCAGCCATTTTTAAACAAAAACAAAATAGATTAGCTTCTAAAGAAGTAAGAGCCTTCAAAGCCTTTAAAGCATTATTACTTTATTCATTCTCTTTAAAATCTGACCAAAAAATTCAAGAAGTTAATAAATAAGTAGCAAACAGTTTTAGTCAATTTCTAACGATTCCCAAGCCATAAAACATGTAATAAGCAATAAAATACTTTTTTCCAAACTTTTTCGCAATCTATACCCAACATTCCGTCTTGATAGATTTTCTTATGTTTTTACACATGTTTCATAAAATATTTCTAACTGACCCCCAATGCCCATAAGTAAGGTAAAACAAGGCAAGAAAAGAGTAGTTTCGAATAAGAAGCCCCTGTTCGAAGTAAATGATAGGAAAGAACGGAAGGGGGAAAAAAAGCAAACGATATGTCATAGGGCCGTTTGGCAGCCGTTTGCCGTAACTTAAGAACTATGAAGGCCCGAAACAGCTATACTTCAAGTTTCGGACACTAAGAGCTTGCAGAAAAAAGAAAGAAAGAAAAGGAAAAATGCAAAAACATGAAATAAATAAGTAGGGAAGAAAAAGAAATAGGAGAAAAATCTTTTTTTAATGGTGCGCAAGGAAGTGGAGGTTGTAGTGCCCTGGGGGCAAAAACAGGATTTACGTACACAAATAACTGAGCAACTCTTTTCAAATAGACCCATTTGTAGTTGCCGGTTTCTACTTTTGAGATTTCGCGAGCTCTTAAGATGGGTGTGGGGGGTCCCTGTTTGTCTTTTGAACGTTAAATGAATGCTAATTAAAGAAAGGTCGAAACAGAAGTACTACTCAGAGAATTAGAGCTTTCTTTCGTTTTTCTAAATCCTTGATATAATGCGTGACTTTATTTTTTTTATAAAATGCATTACTGAATTAATATACTAAATTTTTTATTATTTATTTGTAATATCATACGTAAATAATAAATTGAATTTTAATTATTTTTATAAATCATTTTCGTTTTTATTCTACACTGTTAGAATTTTCATTCTAAATTTACTGTAAAGTAACCGGCAGCAGTCTGTCCATCACATAAACCGTACAGTTTACAGTAAAGACCATATTTTTACCATTATGGATTTGAAATCGTTTGCAATTAATATTACAATTACCATTTACAACTAGCATGGCTTCAAAACCGTTTAAAAGAATTTTATCAGGACAATGGAGCTAGGCTTTTCATTCGGCAATGAGCAATTTAGTAAGGTTGCGACAGAGTTGTGTTTTGTCCAATGAACTGTGGTATGCGGTTTAATTAGTTGATTCTGATCTGATTGTTTCACCTATCATAAAACGATGGGAAATACAAGACTTTTTTGTGTTAATCCGCTTTATGGTGCTGCCATTTATGCGGGGATGAGAGTGTTATATTGTATTCTAATAATCCAGGGTCACAATTTGGTGAATGCGGGACACTGGAAACTCTTCATGTGTTAAAGGTAATGGAGGAAATATTGCGCTGTCAGCGCTAGGATTGGAACCCCCGTCGCGTCGGTTATGAGAGAGACAGATAAGCCCTCTCGACTTAATTAGTATGTGCCAAGCTGCAAGAAAGTGAGTGTCTTCATTAAGTGGTTAGTTGATGCGATAAAATTTCTTACTGTTTTAATGCAGTCCTGAAAGCAGTTAATTAACGTTTTTTTTTCACAGTTAGCAATTGGAATACCATTTCATTTATAGTTAATTGACTGATTTGTTTGAATATAGTAAAATAACACTTAAATAGATTTTTGTTTAAAAATTTTTTTCAAAAGAAATTCTGAAAATTGAGTATAATTTTTATATTAATTATAGACATTAAGGTAACCAAGAAAAAATTGTGAGAAACCTCAATTAAAGTATTTTTTTTTATTTTTTGTTCAATTCAACTTATAATGTCCAAGTGCAATGTGTTTAGAAAGAAGTAATTCTGAAACGATTATCAGTTGCAAAAATGGATTTCAAAATATATAATCTAAGACACTAAACAAATTAACTATGTTTCATTCAATAAAAATGCTATAATGTGTACATACTTCCATAACTAAGTACAGTGTCATAGCTCTAGTAGATCGATGTTTTGTTTTAAGAATATATGCTGCATTTGTTTTTAAATTCAAGGTTTTCAGATCCTAATCAATGTAAACGATAAGTTAAGAAAACACATTACGTTAAATAAAAGCGTGTATTTAATCAAAATAGGCTAGGCAAATATCGGAGTAGTACTTTTACAACTAAGAATACAAATCTAAGCGGAAAATAATGATTATATATATATACAGGGTGGTCCCGAATTCATGGTACAAACTTCAATGGTAGGTACAGGACATTGTAACAATGATTTATTGTATAGGAATGTATAGTCGCAAGTGACGTGGTGAGGCGTAAACTGGAGAAATAACGGCCGAAAGGAAAAACAAAGATTTTATTGAAAGCGTTGTTGACAAGTGTCATGTTTACAGTAAGTGTTCAAAATTGCGTCCACCAGAAGCGATACATGCTTGACAGCGTCGGTGGAGCGATTGGCGTACACGTTCAAAGATGCCTGGTATTTCACGCACACCTGCAGCAGCTACAGATATGCGAGCGACGAGATCCTCATCTGAGTCAACTGGAGTCTCATAAACAAGATGCTTTAGATGTCCCCATAAAAAGTAATCGAGGCTCGATAAATCGGGAGATCGGGGTGGCCAAGGGATTGGTCCACCACGCCCAATCCATCGAGCACCAAACGTGGCATTCAGGTAATTCCGTACATCAATGCTGAAGTGTGCTGGCGCCCCATCGTGCTGAAACCACATGCGGTTACGAATGGCGATCGGAACATCATGCAGCAGTTGTGGTAACACTTCTTTCAGAAAAATAAGATAGCTTCCGCCACTGAGTCGCGTGGGTAGTAAGTATGGGCCAATCAAAAAGTCGTTCACAATACCAGCCCACACATTAATACAGAAACGTTGTTGAAACGCATGTGGACGCGTTGCATGTGGATTATCGGTTGCCCACACATGGGAATTGTGCGCATTAAAGACACCCTCGCGTGAAAATGTCGCTTCATCTGTAAATAGCACATCACCTACGAAATAGGACTGCAACGCACATTGCTGCATCACCCACAGGCAGAAGTTCACGCGGAGAGGATAATCTGCCGGATTCAATGCTTGTACTTTCTGAAAATGGAAGGGGTGTAAGCGATTTTCGTTTAACTCTCTGCATACAGTCTGATGACTCACACCTACGTCACGCGCAACAGTTCTTGTGCTTGACTCGGGTCTATCAGCCACAATGTTCAAGATGCTTTCTTCCAGCCTTGGAGTGCGTACAGCTCTTAATCGACCAGCGTCATGTCTGTTGACGTCGAACGCACCTGTTTCACAAAGTTGACGATGTAACCGTTGAAAAATTCTATGATCCGGCATTCGTCGATCAGGATACTCCGCGCGATACATTCGTAACGCAGCTCTGCCGTTACCATTTGCACGGCCGTACATGTAATGCATGTCTGCTTTTTNGAGACATGTATATATATATATATATATATGCGAAACTGGGCTGGGAGGGTAAATAATTCTAAAAATATCAAATTTATACTCTCTTTGAGCTAAGAAAAATATTAGTTCAGAGTGTGATAAATCCATAAAAGAGGAAAAAAATGCAAACAATATAAAAGTATCACAAGTGTAATATCTATACAAAACAAACCAGAATATAAATTAAAAATTGTAAGACTAAACTAACTAACGAAAGATAGATTTGTGTTGTATTCGACAATTTTCAATACAATCTATTGATGCGCAAATAATGCAAGACAAGCGACTGTTTCTGTACATACATAGATTCTGTATAATATATAGATATTTCTTAGTTTTTTAAATCGGAAAAAATATTATGTTAGCAGTGGATTTCCCTTACAATTACCTTAATTTTTACTAGTATTATTTTTACAAATTATTTAATTATAAGAATGCTGTAGTATTTTTAATTTTATTTATTTAAAATTTCTTACTTTTAAAACAAATATTTGAACAATAC
The DNA here is from genome assembly GCF_043381705.1 of Parasteatoda tepidariorum. NCBI lineage: Eukaryota > Metazoa > Arthropoda > Arachnida > Araneae > Theridiidae > Parasteatoda > Parasteatoda tepidariorum. Next base: position 61,651,846 of record NC_092214.1, read on the forward strand.
TTATTAATTCGCAACAAATAATTTATTTAGCTGCAGTTTTTTCGAACTCAGAATAAATAGCTTCAACATTCCAATATTATGAATTAATAACTCAAACTATTTTCTACGAATCTTAATGTGATTGTAACAAACCAAGTTATACTTAATATTATCTTTTTAGAATCTACATTTCACGACTTATTTTTTTCTTACATTGAAATGCTGTTAATTTTATTATGTAAATAAGTTTTTTCTTCAAAAAAATTGAAACCAAATATAAAACTCTTCTTTATAAAATTCTACCAAAAAATAAAACTCTTTCATTAAGTAATTAAATTGCTGAAATTAAGACACTTTATATATCTCTAACCAAATTCAGGTACCTTTTTTTGTCTACAAGTTGCTCTTGAAGTTTCTGAAATACTCGTAAAATTTAATTTTATTAGTGTTCAGATCTTAATTTTCTTTCGTCTCAACTTAGAAACCTCGTAACCGAATCAGCCATTGTTGTTCGCTCACTTGTAAAATGTCATTTAAGATACTATGGATGAATTCTATTGAAGTTAGAAAAAAAAATTAGTTGATTAGCTGAAATTTTTTATTTTACTTTTTTTAATGAACTTTCTTTCTTTCTTCATTTTAATTGTAAAAGTTTATTTTAATTACTGAAAGAATTATTTATTCCATTGTTTCATTTTAATATAACGAACAGTCACAATTTAATTTAAAAAATATTATTTTTTTTTATTTGTCATCTAGTTAGAAAAATCAATTGTTCAGTTTCTTACTGCTAGATTTCAAATAAGATGTGCAAAAAATAAGCAATTTCTGCATTTAGGATGTTATTTACTAAGATAATGTTGTTGTTTTTTTATCAGTGTAAGACGATAAAAAAAAATTCTACTTGAAATCGGATTGTAAATAATTAGAAACGAGTTTTAATTGTAACTTATGATTTGGGAAAATGTTTGACTAAAGCTTATTAGAATGAGTATGAAAATTTTCAAAATGAATTGAACTTCAAAGTTAAAAAGTGAATAAGTTGTTTAACAGGAAAAAAAATTAAAAATCTAGTCAAAGCTAAAGAGAATAGGTAGTAGTGTAAAAGACTAGATACACTGCCGATTTTTTTTCTTGCTAGTTTAGAGTCTTCAAAACAAGTTTTGGTTGAATTTTAATTATAAATGATTAGGAAAGAATCTTCATTGAAATATAGAATTTAAAGGAATTAATATCACAGAACTTTTAAAGTTTTCTTGAATTTCAAAGCCAAATAAGAAAGGAAAAGTTCTCTAGTTTTTTTTAAAATAGACTTTCCGATTTTTCTGTAAGATGTTTGTCTTCCACACATTGTCTTGAATGATTATTTTTCCTCTTAGTTTTTTCAGCAATTTTCCAATAATAATTCAAAAAGAGCAATAACGAACGTTATTACTTAGATAAAAGTCATTAAATAAAATGTTCCATACATTCTTTGCTTTTACTTTAAACTTTCGAGTTTAATGAGGGATATAGTCGCTGAATGTACAATATATAATAATTAAAATCATCTGTAATTAATGATATTCTTTTTTAAAAATGTAATATGTCTAAAATATTTAAAAACTAAAACTTGACTTGAAAATCAAAAATTTCAAGTAATATTTTTTTTACAATTTCTGTATACGAAATACATGTAATATTAAGAAAAGCACTTCTATAAAACCAATACATCTATCACTAAAGTCAGGAAATAAGTATCAAAAAACGTTTATTTTTATTAATTATTCAAATATCAAAATAATCAATTGTTTCAATTTCAATCCTGATTTAATTAAAAATAATTAAAAAAATTAATAAAAGTCAAAAATTAAATAATTAAAAATTAAATTGAGATATTTTTTTACCGTGTTTATTTTGATGTGCATTTTAAAACCAACAAAATTCGAATAAATAGGATTAAAAAGTAAACCTTAAATCATATTTTCTGTGATGCCCTAAAATAAACAATAAATGCTTCATAAAGATCTAATCTATCTTATTTACTGAATTGATGGAATTGAGATGAATGTAACCATTTAATTTAAGAAGTTTTAATTACTGCTTTCAGTCCTTATTTTTCTTTCCGTATTAGTTTACAAAATTTGCATACTAGTTTTAATATTTGAAAACTTGTTTTAATATTTGAATAACTGTAATTAATTTAGCACGAATGTTGATACAGTGCGCAATAATTTTGTAACCATTGACTATCTACTTTCTATCAAAATAAATGTATTCAAAATAATTTGCATTTATAGTATACTTCAAATAAGAATGAATGAAAATATTTTTGGAAACATTTTATAAACAAATCATTTCCCTGAACTTTTGGTTAAATTAATCGTGAGTTTAACTTGTAAGTCTAACAATGTTTTTTTAAGTTTCAATTATTCTTTTAATTATTTTTGAGCTTTATTTAATGCATTTTAAGATAAATTTCATGGCTTTTAGAAGGCAAATTAATTTCGTATCATAACGGGTAAACTAAAGTTCTGGAAGAAAAAAAAGTTATTCTATCGTACCAAACACACATAAATCTGTACTTGAAAAATGAAGAATATCTCTCAGTCTAGTTGCATCGGAATTTTAAAAAGATCAAAAATACAGTTTTGTACAGTGGAATTGTGAGCTCGCCCCTCCTTCAAGTAAACTTCATAAAGTGGACATTAAATATTTAACTTTTTTTTCCCCATGAAATAAGAAACATCGGAATTTGATTCAAGATTTGAAACTGAGTTGCACTCCTATATAAACTGCTCTTCCTTTCTTTGATCAAAGTAAATATTTTAAGCTGTTGACCTAAAAATTACGAGATCTCTAATTTCCTACCCTACCCTTCTGGCGCTGCGCTGGCACTTTTCACCGGCAGGTTGCGGGGGTCAGCGCAAGGCCTGTCAGTGTTGACACTTACTCGGCCGAAAGTGGGGCCCATGATCTAAATGAGGGATTCCAACTGGGAGGGTTGAAACTAGCTATTCTACCCTCTTGTTAATTTACTGGTCTGTAGACAACATTTTCACCTTAGATACACTTTTTCACATTAAACAAAATTGTGGTGTTCCATTATATGTCCTTATGTGTACCATCTTTCTCAGTCGGTGGTGTAGGGTATGTGAGTTATGTAAAATTCCATTACAGGGTCAGTGTTCCAGAATAATTATAATAAATGTCATGAGATAAAAATGCCCGAAATTATTCTATTTATTAGAAAGACATAAGTTTATTTTTGTTGAGAAAGATGTGATAAAAGGGTTAGATAAAAGTTAACATTTTCATTTCTGTGATTCGTCCAACAATACAGTTTATTTAAAAACATGTAAATACAGTTAAATTAAAGACATGTTTTAAAAATGATAAAGTTTGTTTTACAACTAACTTGAATGGAAAGCGAAATTAGAAACTGTTTTTATACAAATGTTTGATTGAAGGAAAGCGTATTTTAATCAACAAAAAAATTTTCTTTTATGCAGGGAGAAAAAAAAATACTAATAAAATTACTGCACTTGAAAAGTCATTCCTGGTTGAAAAAAATACTATACTATTGGCAATAAAACCAAAATATGCGATATTCAAACGATTCATTAGGTAGTTTTTAGTTCGTATGGTAACGGTTCACTTTAAATTCTGGTTTTTAAAATTGTAGTTCTTATTACCACACAGTTAATAAAAAATACAAAACTCTAATGTAAATTTAACCGAATGAATGGTTTTTCTCCCATGCTCTTAGGTATCATGATAAAACTGCCAAATTAAATTATATTTCTAACAATTAATGTTTCTACGATTAATATTAACATTTCCAAATTCCATCAAAATTAAACGCACTAAATTACACAATTATTAATATTTCACAAAGATGGAAAGACAAACAAATAATAACTACACTTTAATATAAGGTTTGAATAGAAATGCTTTAAATATAAAATTAAAAAAACAGTTTGAATTTCCTGACTACATATATTTAAATTAACGTTAAATAAGCAAACACGTTTTATTAAAAATATTTTTGCAGTGAATTAATTTTCAGATAAAGCTAATTTCTTTTCAATTTGTTAATACCAAATGTTGCTCAAGTTTGCAGTACTATTACATTTCTTTCAATGTAATACAGTTCAACAGTTCCGTCCATGATTAAACTTAAAAAGAAACTTACTATTATTTGATACATTAAAAAATAAAGGTCTAAAGTGTGTAATTTTTTTTCCAGTTATGGTTGTTTATGTATGAGTGAGTTACTTTGCTTCAATTTTTTCCCTTAAAATTAGCCTTTTTTCGAAAGAAATGTAGTAAAAAAATGAAAAAAATTTTGTAAGTCATTATTAATATTATTTTAAATTCTGAACTTTAAAAATGTGGTTTATGAACTACAGCTGGTCAAACTTTGAAGGAAATATAATTAAAATGGTGACCTGTAAAGCTTGGAAGTATAAGGCGCTTTTCGGGTACACAAATATTGCCTTTAACGGTTTCAATAAAATTATTTGATTGAATATTTAACTGAAAGTGATTTTTTAAGTGAAGTCAAAAAATTTAAAGTTATACCCAAAACAATTCAAAAATATCAATACATTTTAAAAAAATGTTTACATATTTTTTTTCATCTCTACAGAATTATTAAGAAATGCATATGAATATTGAAAAATTCATATGATAGAAAATTCTTATGAATGTGAGATCTCACAACTCCCTTTTCTAAAGCATTACATCACTAATGAGATGCTGTATACAGTGAGGATAAAACTGAAAGTGAGCCAATTTACTATTAACGCATGCGCGGTGTACTTTTTTTTAATAAATTTACGATTTATGGTCCTTAATTTAAAGAGTGGTTAACCACTATCTATCAACTAACAACTGTTTTTTAAGATTAAAGTGTGCAGAGCTTTAAATTTAAAAATGTGATCAAAACCAAAAATTTTTTAATTAATAATTTAAATTATCAGTTTATTTGTTTATCATTTAAATGAAATAATAGTATATAAGTTTCATGTATAAGCAATTTACTTTAAATTTTAGTAAAGGTGTTTACAATGAATGTACTATTAAAGATCAATGAAATTTGAAGACAGTAACTTAACAACAGTTGTTAACCTACAATGAAAACAGTTTGTAATTTAGTGAGTAAAAACTTGCTCATTGAATTCAAATGTGCATACAGAACTTCATTTTTATGAAAATTTCCGTCTGCTGACTACATGTTGTTTAAAAAATAATATTTAACGATATTTCATTAATATCAAGTTTGAGTCAACTAGATAGCTGTTCAAATATCTAATTGGAAAAATTTGAAAGACAAATGTTATACAAATGCAGCATTGGCGCGACAGGGTTAACGATTTCTTTTTACGTACATATTTAAAATGGTTCTTGACGTGAATTATATGTTATATATTAAAATTCCCGTCGGGCTCCCTTGCTATGGTAGCCCGACGATATACGAGTCCTGCACTTAACGGTAGAGCAGTTTAACGAGGACCAATACCACACACCCTAGGTCCCTACGCAGGCAGATCAAAGTGGTCACCCAACCGCTTACTGACTGCAGCCAGTGATGCTTGACTTCTACTGAGAACAGCGTCTTTACGATCAGTTCACTGCGGGGCAATTGTTTACGGAAAAACAAAATCTGGTAAAATTATTATACTGTGTGGTAATGACATTTGTGGCAATGATTTGACAGAAATTCTGTTTTTTCTAATTTTAACTCTGATTACTGTAAATTTAATAAAAAAAAATTAAAAAAAACTGTTTAGTAAATTTAACCGAATAAATTATTTTATACCATCATATAGTTATCACGTTTAAATTACAAAATTTTACAACATTTACCAAATTTTGTCGCATGCTATAAAACCATATTTTATAGTTAATTTAGCCAAAATCATATCTAAAATGCTTTGGTATTCCCTTTTATCCAGAAACATGGTAAATTCTACCACATCCTGGTAATTTTGACTACACTTTTTTTTCTCAGAGTATTTACTCGAAATTAATTTTTTTCAAAGCGCTTAAATTTCTTTCTTAAATTCTTGGTGAGAAATACCTCATAACAAAATTGAAGCAAAATAAATATATAAGAAAATAACACCTCACAATAATACAATTTTATAAGCGTTGTTATAAATGCCCTCCACAAAACCATTAATAATAGGTTAGGTCTGGGTAGTTTCGAGCTGTAATATACGATTGGGTAAACAAACGGAAACAGAAGCGAAAATCGATTTGAGATGAAACCCAAGCGTTTAGCTCAAATATATCTGTAAATCAATATCGTAATGAATTTTCGACTTCCTAGTCATACGTTTACAGTCATGCAACTATTACCCGGGCTAACAGACTATCTGCAGAGCGTAAATAAAGTTTGGGAAGCAAATTGAAACTACTAGGTAGTTTACTTGATTTCGGTCTGATGGAAATGATTTTACGTATTCTATCTTAAATGTTTGTTAATTTAAAATAGAGCTCAACTTGTAAGGTATTAAAATTTAGGAGATTTTCTGAATTATGTTTTGCTTCATTGAAATGTTTATAAATTAAAGAATATTATATGAATTTTTACGCTTAGATATGTATATAAAACTGTTGATGGAAATGATTTCACATATTTTATTTTAAATATTTGTAGACTTAAAGGTATTGATATTTATGATGCTTACTAAATTATGTTTACTTCATTAAAATTTTTAAGAAATAAATATTTTTAAAAATGTATGTACTCTTATAAATATTTAAATGTAATCTATGTGTAAAATAAAGAAAAAAAATATTGACGAATTAAAAAAGTACTCAAACTTGCGAAGAGTTTTATAAATAGTTCAAACAATTCATCAAATTAATGTGCTGGATTATATTATATTTTTATTTATTTGATATTTTGATCATAATATGTTAATTCTTATAATCCAAATGAATAATTTGCAAAATTGATGCAGGCATATAATACATTTGTGTAAAACTTTGTTTAATTTGATTTTACAATTAAAATCAAAGTGTTAATAAAGAATGATAAAATAAAATTCAAATAAATAAATAAATAAATTTTTTAACACAAAAAATAATTCAAGAACAGTTTTCTACGGACAAAACATTTTAATACTTATTCCAGTTGTCTCTGCAACGAAACAGTGGAATAAGATGAAATTTTAAAAATACTACAAATACTGCTATATTACAAATAATCGAACTTCACTAGAAACATTTTTTATATATTTAGCACGTTAGAATATCTGATATGCTATCTCCTCTGACTGATAAGTTACTGAAAAGGAGAGTTTATTTATAGATTCGATATTTACTTATATATGAATNTCCTCCCACACACACTATATATATATATATATACAAAAAAATGTCATATATTTATCTTATTTTGCAAACATTTATTTTATTTGAGTGATTATATCTGTTAAAAATTGACAACTAACAACGTGTTCATTTTTAATTTTTGCTTCTGAGCTAGAATCCGTTTTATGTACACATATAATCGAGAGAAGGGAATATTTATTGACTTGATAATGGTTAATTTTTCTTTATTCCAAATTTTTATATTAAGAAACGCTATTTATATAACCTTTTTATTTCCTTTTCCAAATGAGTTTGCGTAGTTTCTGGGTAAAAACCAATTTTTAACATAGGTTTTATTAATTTTCAAAAACCAAGTTCCATGTAAATGTTTTAGAAGTGAATTTTATTCACGTGAAAGTTTCGGTTCTAGTTGTTTATTTAATTGTTATTACTATGTATTTAATTATGTAATATTTAATTATGTAATATTTAATTATGTATTATGTATTAGTTACTTTTTTAATTATTATTTATCAATAATTGACCTAACCTTTAAGATGATAGGTAATACTTTTATGCCTATATACCTTTAAGGAATTGAAAAAAAGCCTTTTTAATAAATAAAAAGAATCTCTTTCCCTGCTCTGTTATAAAGCTACATAGAAAAATTTTAGTTAGATTATTTTGTAAAACAAAGATCACAAGTGTAAAATGTGTTAACACAAATATTAAAAAAAAACTATTCCCCAACTGTAAAATAATTATATCCGACAAAAGTTCACATTATGCCCAAGTAGTACGGGATGACAGCCCAATATTGGTTCTCTTAAATAAGGAGCCCAACATGTCAGCAATATGTGTAATAGTATTATCTATTTTTCTATAGAAATGTTGATTATCTCGTCTTACCCCTGAAGTTTCCAACTATTAAACTATTACTAATTTACTTTTTTTTGTAAATTAATCTAAAAAACGCATATAATTTTAATATAACATTTTCTTCAATATAAGCCATCCGTATCGGTGTTTTATTCTCATGTATCTTACTGCGATCTGTATACTTATGTAAATATCGTTTTAGAAGCTTAACACCAGAGCCTCAGATATTCCAAAAATCCTTACTATAAAAAAAGGTTCTTTTGATGTTCAACCTAATATGTGAATTATCACTTCTCACTCTTGCGATTTTCAAAGATTCTTTCAAAAATATTAAAATTTTCCCCAATTACTTTTGAAAAAAAATTAATGTTTTTGAGTAGAAGAAAAACATAAAATTTTTAGATGACATTTTTTTTAATATAAGGCATCTGAATGTGTGTCTTATTCTCATTTATATCTCTAAAATACTAAAATAAATATCGTATTAGAAGCGTATAATGAAGCTTTAGAATCCCGCATTTTCCAAGGACCACTACTTCAAAGATGGGTTGTTCTAAAGTTTCTACCTAATAAGTGGATTATCACATTTGTTTCAAAATTTTAAAATACTACTTACAAGGTGTTACTTTCAAATATTACTTATAAAATTTTAAAGAACAAAAAACTTTTAGAAAAGATTCATTTAACCTTTTGACGCAGATTGGACACCAGTGCCCTTTTTATATATTTTTTTCTGACTCTCTAATTACAAGTAAAATTATATTTCGACATTTTTTAATTATAAAAAATACAGTCTAATGGTTACTAAAAAATCCTTAAATTATAGGAATTATATTAGTACTAAAATATAAAATCCAAAAAAAATAAATAAATAAATAATGAAAAAAATTGGAAAATAGTTTTTTTTATTCATATACAAAAATTCATCAATAATTGATTTTGTAAATTAAGGAATTTCACTGATGAATGATTGTTTCTCTTAAATTTAAAATTTTTTCTTAAATATTAATTCGCAAATTCTAAAAATTATTGCTTGGAAGTGATCTGTGTTTGACAAATTTTACTTTTAACTCAGAAAGACACTTCTGTCTCGAGTTGAATTTCATAACCATAAATTATTAAAATGCTAAATATAATATTTTTCACTTATTTTGACCTAATCAATACAAAATAAAATAAAAAAGTATGGAAGATATGTTTACAAAAATTCTTCCCCAAAGGATTAATATATGGCATCCGTATTTGTGTCTTATCCTCATGTATTTTACTATCATCTATAAATTTATGTAGTTGTAGTTTTAAATACTTATTACAAAGCTATAGAACCTCGATTCCCCAACGATCTCTACTTTAAGGACAATTTAATAAACCAAAATTAAAGAAAAAAGCACGAAAAATATGTTTTTATGAAAATTCTGCGTCACGAGATTAATATAAGGCATCCGTATTTGTCCTATCCTCATGTATCTTGCTACCATCTATATATTTATGTAAATATCATTTTAAAAGCTTATGGCAAAGCCATAGAAGCTCGTATTTCCCAAGGATCGCTACTTCAAAGACAGTTGAAGGCACAAATGTGTTCTGTAGTATAAGAAGTGAATGAAGACTGTTACCTGTCATCATAGGCGAAGTTGGCCTGCAGGGTAGACCAGTAGAGAAGCCAGGCAACCCCGGAGACGAGCGCCGTAGCGCCGTATTCCATGCTGGTCGAACCTTGGCCAGGTAGGTTATGGCATTGGGACACACGCCGCAAGCCGGTCCGCGGAATCCTCGAGGGCATGCAAGCCGGCTGCTTCCATTTACGCTGTACAGATCCTCTTCCTCCAATCAGCACTCTAGAATCAAAGAGACAACAAAATTACAATGTGGCCTAGCGATGACAGGGAGGGGCCAAGCCTCCTCCTACTTTCACATCTTGAAGGCCTAATGTGTTATTTGTCTTTTCTGTTTATAAACATAAATTTATGAACCCTTTATCACTACAAATATATTGAGTTGATTCATTAATTTCGATTAATATCACAAGTTTTTTTTTCCTATTGTTTTGCGTATTACTGTGTGTCATCGAAAGGATGTTATTAATTTATTCTGGCATAAATTGTTCTCTTAAGAGCTCGTTTTAATTTAATATTAATAAGAGTATGGGAATCATCATAATTTGTAAATGTTAAACATACATTATTAACTACATTGGAGAGCAGTTTTTATTTATTCATGTATTTATTTTTATTTAAATTTATACAAATACTTGATTTTGCTAACTCGGGTGTGGGAATTTCAAACATGAAATTAGTTTTTTCCAAAAGCTACAAATTAATTTATTTACGGTTTTCAATCTTTTTTTTTTTGTGTGTGTGTGTGGAAATATACAGCTTAAAAACGTAATATATGAAAGAGGGTAGCGTAAATGTTATTACAAACACCTAGAGAAGTTAAAGCACTTCATCAGGATTAAAATTGCATAGAAAACCATTCCCGGAACTGGCATCGGCCGCACCACACGAAGAAACTGTTCATAATAGGCAAACGCCCCTAGCCGCTTACGACGACATTTCTGCGCATGGGTTCTTATACAATTTTAATCCTGATAATATGACCTAACTTTTCTAGGAGTTTGTCATAGCATTTACGTGACCCCATATTACATATAACGTTTTTAAACCTGTGCATTTCGACAATAAGTAGACTAAAAATGTCATTGAAAGAAGAAGAAAAAAACTATAACTTGGAGAGGAAAACCGATAGCAAATTTAAAACTAGTGACTTAAAAGTATCCAAGATCCGCAAAAAAAATCGTGACATCAGACAAAAAATTAGTTCCCCGGTGTTATCAATGTTTTAAAAAGTTTATAAAGAAGTAGCTTTCTGAGTAATTTAAAAGAATTGAAGGATTTCAATAAAAAAGTTAACATATTATCAGATAGAAGTAATTCTCTTAGAAAGTGGAAGTCCAAAAAACTTTTATTGAATTGTATGAAACAAAGTTTGAACCAATTTTCAATTTTTTTCATGTAATTTTGCTTCCAGTGGATCTCCAAATATATCTTTGTTATTTTTTAGATGAAGTTGGATTAATTCTTTCCCTTTTTACGCTAGTTTTTACATGGTTGAATTTGGAAATAATATTAGAAAAACTTTAATTTATTTAATAAGTAGTAGCTTGGGCTTAATATTGATATAAGAAGTTTCCTAACCCTTCGTGTAATCTTTAACCGCGATCGTAATAATTCTGAGGGGATGGGGGCTAAAAAGGGTTGCTACAGAAATAATTGAGGTACTGCTTCCAATGTATATATTTTCAAAGAGAATTTAATAAAATTCATGTAGATAAATTTATTAGTTTCGAAGTAATGAGGGTTTTATGCTTTAATATGTGTCAATAAAAAATTGCACTCTTTATGCATAATGCCTATTATAACTCTTAGCCTATGCCTATAATTACTTCTATTAGTTTCATCAACTTGATATTGGCTATAAATATCTATATAGGATAAGTTTTATTCAAATTACTTTTAATTTGACAATAATTTTTGATTGACACGTAGGCTAATATCACTTCTTTATAACATAATTATCAGTTACAAATAAAGTGCAACTTTATCTCGCCTTTCTTTTAATTTGTGTTGGTTTAAAACAACTAACAACAACCTAATTATTCCAACCAATTATTATCTAATTACAAATATATTAATGCTATTATTGTTTCATTAATTATTTAAATTTTAAAGACTTTTAAGTACATCAAATTTCAGCACCTTTATGTAAATTTGGAAATGTTTTGAATACATTTTAATGCCCTGCATCTATTTCCAAACACAAAAGTTAAGACCGATACCTAACGTATTTGCATCAAACAAATCACCCCTTATGACAACGTAAATTATTCTATTATTTATCAAACTCATTGTAACTAATAAAACAAATTTTAGTTTCAAATCTAAAAGATTTTTTTTTCAATATCACAGACCATTCAAAGCATCTCCAATGAGAAAATAATCCTTAATTATTAAATCTAAGTGGTGCTTTTAAAAAAATAGTATATGTCCTAAATCGGTAAAGAATTTCATATTTATGCTATTTTTATTGATAAAATCCTTGGATATGATTAAAGCATATAGAAGCATTAATAAAAGCACGTAATTTCTGAAGTTCTAGTTATTTTATACCTGTTTTAAACATTTTCGCTAGAACTGAAACTAAGGGAATAAGATTTATAGTTAAACACATAATATTATTGTAAAAGCAATTTTTCTAGCAGTTATAATAGTAAAAAAATTATGGTAAGTTATAATTTCATAATTTTTTGAAGCAAAAAAGTTATTAGTTATTAATAGGCATTATTAATTAGTATTTATTAATTATTCGTTATTAACTATTAGTTATTAATTTCCGGTAAGTCTGTATGAAAGAAAAAATTACCAAATGAATGGTTTAAATACCGTATATTTTAGTTTCACTAACCAGAATTCTGTATTTTTTTAAATTTTATTATAAATGTCATTACAATACAGTAAGGTAATTTTACAGTAATTTTTTTCTCCGTGTGTATACACAGCTGTAAATTCATATCTGCATAGGTAGATGCAACTGTTCAACGCTAGTTTTAAAATAAATTAAATGTGAGTGGCTAATAGATTAAGTGTCATCAGTTTTTAATTTATTAGTCAGTCGCTTTTAATTTATTTAAAATTCCGCGTTGAGCAGTTGAAGTTACATATGAAGATAAGAAATTGACAGCTATCTATGCACATGTAGAAAAATATTCTGGTACAATTACTGTACAGTATGGTAATGACATTTCTGGTTAATAAAAGTAAAATATACGGTACTTAAACCATTTATTTGTTAATTTTTCCTTTAATATAGTAACGGTTTTACCGGCAATTTTGGTTTTCAAAATTGTAGTTCTTATTACCACTCATTGGATAAAAAATGCAAAACTGAGAAGTATATTTAAGCAAATAAATGATTTTTTATGCCATGCTCTAAGGTATCATCAATTAATCAAAATTTTTACCACATTTACTGAATTTTAACGCATATTATAAAACCATGTTCTATTCATTTTCTCAAACTCATAAACAAAGTGATTAGGCAAAAATTAGAGAGCTTTTGGGTATTCCCATAAAGCCAGAAATACGGTAAACTTTACTATATTCGGGTAGTTCTGACCATACATTTTTCTCAGTGCAGCTTCAACTCTGCAGCCTTGTTACTTTGTACCTAACCCGAAAGGAAAGGATACAAACGTATATTTGTGTTACAAGAAAAAGAAAACCATGAAACCCTTCCACGGCTTTCCTGATACATACGGCTTAGAAACCATGATCTAACTACCACTCGTGTATCATTTACGTCTGCTACAGTATGAGAATCTGGCAAGATTCAAACTCGAGTTACTTCATTGACTAACAAGAACTATATATTATGAACCAGTTAACGTGTAGAAAAAAAAATCAATTGCTTATAACTCATTAAAGTTATTGTACCAACAAAACGTTTTTAATTCTTGCATGGTGCACAAAAAAAAAATTTTCGTAGGTACAACCTACCATTCTTGTTTATATAAGACAATACTATAATCGCAATTACAAGAAAAAAATTTATGTCAGGCATCAAATAAGTTTAAAATCGATTATTATTGCAAATTTAATTCTTGTCTTTATCATTATTAGATAGGGAACTATTGAGAAACATCTATATATGGTAAATTTATATGATTTATCTGTAATGATAAAGATTTCCTGTGAAACTGGGAAATAGTGCACAATTTTTAGACAATTTTACTTAATATTAACCCAAACAACGTCTCTTTAACTTGGAACTATTACCAATTTCCAGATTTATGTGATTCACAATATAAGTTATTGTTTAAAGTTATATTTCCACACGGGAAAAAAATTCTGATTAAATTACAGTACTATATTTTAATGATATTTCTAATAATAATATAAAAAATATGACTCTGGTAATAAAGCCAAAACATACTGTATTTAAGCCATTCATTTGATAAATTTTCCACTAAATTGTTTAGGGATTAATAGAAATTTTAGTTTTTAAAAATTATAGGTCTTATTACCACACAAGCACAATTAGTAAAAAAAAAAAAGAAAGAAAATTTAACCGAAAAAAATAGTTTTAATGCCATGGTGTAAGGTATCATGATATACCAAATTTTAACTCATTCACACTTATAGAATTCTATCATTTATTATAAAACCATATTTATTGTTACTTTTACTGTAATCATTACCAAAGCGTTTCGGTAGAAATTAAAAAGATTTTTCGTGTTCCCTTTGCACCAAAAACACGGTAAATGTTAAACTATTCTGGTAGTTTTAACCATACTTTTTTCTCAGTTAAATATAAACATGCTATAGAGCATGATATTTAAAAGAAGTAAGTATATTTACTTTACCCATAATTAAAAATTATTATGTTTTTTAGAAACTGAATATAAAAAAGCATCAGTTAATTAATGTACTTAATAGTGATATTAATTTACATAAATAGAATTGTTCTAAAATAAGAAAATAAAAACCAAGTATTTTTTAATTTTTCTTCACTTAGAAATATTCCCAAAACATTTATCTTTGCTATAGAAATGAACTGATATTAAAATTAAACATATGAAGCAGAATATTTTCAACGAAAAAAAAAGTACAATCTTGTTTAAAATATTTCGTTTCAAACGAAGATTAAATTATTTTTTGAAATGAAAAGTGTTGCGTTTCGATTCTTTTATATGAAACGGAAAACAATTTCGATTTAGGAGTTAAACATCTTTCACAAGTTTAAAGTAATTTCATAGAAAATTGAAAATCTTGAATGAGTGACAGCATAAAAGAATACACATATGCAATTTCTCATTTTGAACATTTTTTTCATACAAATTGACTCTTTTATCAATAAACTTTTAGCAATTTTTGGTATTTTTCTTTCCAAAAATGCGTTTCTAATCTTCTTGAAAAAATTAAAAAAAGTTATTTTTCAAAAGGCGTGTAATCATTTTTATGTGATGCTCTTTAACAAAGTATATTAAATTCTACATATTTTATGACATTTGATTGCAGACATTACTCTCTTTTTAGGCTTTTTTTTAAGAAAAATGAAATTCTAACTTATTATTAAATTTCATTATAAGAATTCATTCTTCATTCTTCACTGAGAAAAATGAAGAAGAAAAAAAATTAAATTCTTCCGAATGTTGATAAAAGTCTGCTTCTACATGCTTCAATTTTTGCTTAAATTTAGTAGATTTATTATGGATAAAATTAACACTTCATTTTTTTTACTTAAATTGCTGTCACTGAATTTATCGTTTTTCACTATGGAAGGTGCCGAAGTGTTGCTCATTTTGCGTTACCTGACGAGCACCTTGTGACCTATGTCACGGAGAAGAGAAACATTACCCAAGCCACACTGCCACAGATAATATAGTTAATAGGGTGGGTCACATTCACACATCACGTACAACAGAGAACAACACACAGAGAGAAGCATTCCTGCCCTGAGCTGGATTCAAACCCGCAGCCATTTGCTTCGCAGACAGGCACGCTAACCGCTCTGACAATTGGCCGTCTAAATGCCAGGTACATCTAAATGCCAAGTACAGTACTATAAGTACTAAAAAAGAAGATGCTACAGTGTATTTCGATTGAAATCAGTTATTTAAGAACCAGTTTTTTTAAGAGTCAGTCAGGGTTAAATACTCAACAGTTTTGATTTTTGTTAAAATGTTCAGGATATGTTTCTCATGTCAAACAATTAGAATAGAAATATTACAGATGTTCAGAATATGTTCTTCATGTAAAACTATTCTGACTTTATATTTTTGAAAAATAAATATTTCTTTCGTGTTGGGTGGTATAAATATTTTTCTCGTTTCTTTGGGGGGTTGGGCAAAACTGAAGATACTCTAGAATTTTGAAAAAAAAAAAAAAAAACCATTTACTTGCATGCAGCAATATATTTTGTGAAATGAATAAACCAAAGCACTGACCATTATTTTGTGTACTGCAACTTTCACACTAACTGTAATTAAATTAACTACTATATTAAGTCATAAATCTTTTTAGTGGACCCATGCATTGAAGGTCAAAGATCATTCAAAAAATTTTGAAATTAGGTTATTTTTTTGATTTTGACCTTCAAAATCTACTTGTATCAACCGTGAACCTCAAATGTGCATATTTCTGTGACTACGTAATGATGGGTAGTATCTTAAAAAGTCAAACATATGCGTGATGTATAGTGTGCAAAATTGAAAATGAATCACTTTAAATAACTTTTAATCTGATGATTGGATCATCACCGTCTAGGATTCAATCTTAATGGACCATGAGGGTGAAATCAAATATGCTAATTTATTAGTGCAGACTGCACTATAAGTTACTAAATCAGACAAGAGACGTACTTTCGCTGAATAAACTAATTTTGTGCAGAATCGGTCGAATAGTTCCTGAGAAATCGAATTTTAATATCTCACTTTTCTGAAATTCTATTTCTCAAGAACTGTTCGACCGATTTCTCTCACATTTTATATTTTGCTATGAAAAATTACATTTTCAAAATAGTGTAAAAAATCGTATGCTTTACAATTTAAAATTTTTTCGACCATTGTTGAATAAAATATTAAATATTTACTAAAAGTTATTTTTTGAATGGAATTATTTTTGGATAAACGAATTTTATAAGTTGAGCGAAAAACTTTTTTAATTCACTTAAAAATTCGCTTTCGCTCGCTTAAAAAGTTATCATGATATGACGAAATACGCAAAGAGTAAGATTAGCATTGCGGATTTCAAACTTTGTATCACACTCCTGGCCAAACTATAGAGACAATATTTCCCAGATTGCGGCTACCCTCCATATTTTGGAGGTCGAAAATCCAAATCCGTCGAAAAAAAAAGATATACTTATTCAGAGAAAGTACGTTTCTGTGCCTGATTTTGTAACTTAAACTATCGTCTGCACTTATTAATTAGATTATTTGAGGTCAAATTCTCAAGCCCTTAAGATTGAATTCTTGATAGTGAAAATCCGATCATTAGATCCAAAATTATTCAAAGTTGTATTTTATTTATTTATTTTATTTCAAATATTTTTATTTTTTTATTTTTTAAGCACTGTACTTTTGGCGTGTTCTTTAATAGTAGCAAGAAATTGAAATTATGCTCAACTTTTAAGGTGATTTTGCCAAAATTGAGTAAGTACGAAATTTTCTGGAAAAGAAGCCTTAAGTACAGCAGATACAGTATCAATTCAGATATCTATGATTACTATTTCAGCTTTTATATAGCATACCCTTAAAGTTTGAGGAACGCGCATTAGTAATTGAAGAGAAAAATAATAATTGGAAAGCTGTAGATAGTTTCAAAAAGTGCGATTTAAGTCTCTGATATCTGAAGTTAACTGTCAGCCTCAAATTGAGCGTTAGCGTCTATCTAAATTTTATTGAAGGAGGGGGCGAATATAAGCCAAAACTAACTCGCTGTTATCCAGAGAAGTGATACAGTATTTACGATGTAATTTTTTTTAAGCTGAATCTGTCAAAATCACACCTAATTCGATCGAACTAATTGTTAAGATGTAATTCAAGTTTTATATTGAAATAGAGAGAATTCTGACTCATACACATGTACTGACATTGCTTTCCCGGTAAGTGAGGGATTGATTCCATTACATTTTTAAGCAATTGATTAATTGTTTAAAAATTAATTGGAAGCAATATTTAATTTTCCGGGATAGCAATGTCAGACGCATAAATGTGTCTGAGTCAAAATTTGTTCCGTTTCTATTCAAATCTTAAATAACTTCTAAAATGTTTGGTTTATCGGTATGCAAGTCTTTTTTTCTATTCTGCCTAAAAAGTTAAATCAGAATCATTATATCACTTGCCAAGATGGAAAAAGGTAATTTTTGAACCTCTTTGCTCCCCCCTTCAGTAAATTACAGATAAAGACTGAAACTCTCTTCGGGGGAGAGTATCAACGCCGCAGATATTCATATTGGTCCTAAATCATGCTTTTTAAAACAAATTTTAGTTTTCCATGAATTATTTCTGTCTTCAAATACTCAGTTACAGGACTAAATTATATATAAGCTCAATCAGTAGCCATAGATATGTGAATTGGTTATACGCGACATTTCTTTTTCAGCAAATTTTATACGTTTCTAGTTTTGGTGAAGGCAGTTAAAGACCTTTAAAGTTGTAACTAATTTAAATTTTACTACACGTATGTTGTTTCTTTTAGCTACTACTCATTAGTATGTATTCGTAGAAATATGCACCTTTGTGGTAAACTGTTGCCACAAGTAGATTCAGATAGTCAAAGTCTATGAAAATGACCTTATTTCGAAGATTTTTGAATGACCTTTGACCTACGACGCGTAAGTTTGATTAAAATATTTATGCCTTAATAGTTAACAGAAAACGGAATAATGGTCATTGTCGTGAATCATTCATTTTTACATTATTACATTTATATATACATTCATGGACAGAAAAATTAGTGCACCAAGGAGTCGTCAAAATGAAACGAAATTTTACATTCGTAATGACTACTATGATAAAAGTAAATTATTAGAAAATCAAGGAAAAACGATAATCTTTGATTTTCTAATCATTTACTTATATCAAAGCAGTCATTGCGTATGTAAAATTTCGTTTCATTTTGACGACTCCTTCTTGGTGAGCTAATTTTTTTGTCTATGAGTGTATTGCGAAAAAAATACTTCATGAGTAAAAAATAATATGTGTGTTTGAGTATTGTGTTATATTGTTGTTAAAGGGTTCTGAGACATATTAAAAATACAAAAAAGTTTGCATCGTATAATGAATAATTATACTAATATAACTGTTCACTGTTGAAACAAATTTTTTGAGATTGTAGAATTTAAGTGGATTCAATTCAGAATATAAACACTTTTTAATTGATTTTGAAATATTACAAAAATAATTTTGGGTATAGACATTTTATTTACCTAAACAATCTATATATATTTTACAGGTGACATTAAAATTCAAAAATTCAAGAAAAATCAATTTATTCCTTTCAGGGCAAGAATCTAGCAAATGCAATTTATTCGTTCAGGGCTTGCATTTCAGGGCAAGAAATATAATGATACATGATACTAATATAATGGTCCAATATTAAATCGAATTTTTAGAGATTGTTAATATAAACTAAGATTTTAAAAATTTTCTGACGTGTTTATACGTATGTACATACTTTTAACGTTGTACATATGAAGCAAAACTTTTGGGCCTCAAAGAGCATTTTATTTACTCAAAAAATAAATAAATTTTTCAATTGACAGTAAAAATCCAAACTTAAAATAAAACTGAAAAAAATCAATTTCCTTTTTGCGTAAAATACGCGTGCAAACATAACGATAAAAATGTTATTGATTTGAAGAATGCAGTTAATATAAAGCAACACTTATCAAAAAATTATACTTTACATGCTTTGAACGCTACTTCATATCAGAGGAGTAAAGGAATAATCGACGAAATACTGAAAAGATAACTTTAATAGTTACCTAGAGAAAAGCGAGATCTGTTATTACGGACAATTTAGAGGAAGCCTATGATTACAGCATCAGTCATTCTTATGACGTATGTGACCTCGGCTACATATTTATGAATAACAGTATAAGAGTCTGTGCGATCTTAAAACTGATAATATACCAACAATTTTCAAATTACAATTTCTTGTAAAGAGAGACTGTTAAACAGTTGTTTGATTTGCTTTTTTTAATAATTAATTTGGAAAACAAATTACAGTATCTAACGTTCGATGTGAAAATTTTAAGACCTTTTGATTGATTCAAGGTCAGCATTGATCGTGCAACTTTTATTTACGTAAAAAGTATTTTTCATTTTTATTGCAAAGTTATCTATCAAAATCCCCTTAATTTAATATTAAAAATAAGTACAGGGGGATAAAATTATAATAGAAAAATTTAATTTTTAAATCTGCACAGTAAATAAAATTAATGTTTATTTAGAATTGTAAAAGCGGATAATTTTCAGCTCGAAAAATGTTTTAGGAAATATATTTATTTCATACAAAGAAAACTTCAAAGATATTACCGAAACTATGATGTTTAGAGCCTCCTACTAATCCTGCTTGGTTCAAATCCTGCCGGCAGCTAGGCAGCATTTCTCTCATACATATTTCCTACTTTCTTACTTTAGAGACCTAGCACTTAGTTCAAAAATGAGTATATGCTGTTTCAATTTTGAATTCATGGGATTTTCAAATTTTACTCTTATTTGTTTCGAATATAATTTTATACATTTTCGCTTAATCTTGAGATGCTCTTTATACAGTGGACAGCTGCCTATGTACTGGAATGTAAAATAAAGAAAATAAAGCAGCAAATAAAAACAAAAATAAATAAAATCAAATAAAAAAAGGCCTACAGCTGTGGAAGTGGCTCTATCAGTATCGAAATATAGAAAGAAAGTAAATACTGAAAAAAATCTTACATACTATATTATAACTACCAAATTTGATGAAAATGTACTTATAAAGTCGAATTAATAGGCAGTCAAAATAATTAGTATATCCTAAATGAGTCTCTTGAATCTTAAATTTCATAGTTCCAATACTGGAAACTTCAAAAATAAATTCAGTCATTCAGACTATGTTAATGTTTGATATTTTCCGTATAAAATAAGAGTTAGCACCTAAGGAAGGTATTTAAAGAATATTTCAGAAATTAAACCATAATTTGCAAAACCAATTAAAGAACAGTTGGAGGAATTGGTTAGATAGATTAACGGCTTCTCAGCTTTTTGAAATATGTGTTCTAAAAAATATTCAGATTTTGCGCAATTTCAAAATAAGTAGCGAAGTTCATCAACAAATGGCACTGCTTACTAGAAAAAAAAGTAAACTATAAAGTGATGCCATATATCTATATGTGCCTATTTTATATAAGCCGATGCCATATATAAAATCATGCCACACTCGTATTCTAACGTCAAATATTTGCTCAAGTGTCTGCTAGTTTTGTTTTTAAACTACACAAAAATATTTTATATATTTCTCATTAATTCTATCTACTGACGAACTTTTTTAACTGATTTTTAAACTAATTTTTAAACTTATGAAAGGAAAATGCATTGCTTTCAAACTGAGCGCAGAAACTGTACATTTCCATTTTCTTTCATTTTTGTGATAAAATAAAAGGAAATAGTTATCACTGCATCAAAACCGTAAAAATTAATAATAAATTGTAAAGAAGAAAAACATGTTTTCAGCAGTGGAAAAGAAACTGTTTAAAGAAAAATACAACTTTTTCTGCTTTTATTGTTATCCAGACACTGTAAAAAATCCATTCTTTTTACAGACTTTGTGTGTTCAACGGTTTAAAACTGTTCTGTTGTCAAAATGATTTTTCTCAGTTTTTCACCCAAATCATAAGCTGGTCAAAACCGTCAGTTCAGCTTCTAGTTTTTGCCATGCTTACCGCACCTTTTTCGAAATCATTGTATGATTATTTGGTATACTTGCTATTAATTGTCAGCAATTATTTTATGATTTTGACCATCGTATAAATAAAACTATCCGATTTTACTGTCAAATTGATATTCCACCTGATCATTATTCTTTAGGTACAATTTTTTTTTGGTAAATTAAGTTGCTAATTCTTTTTATACGGATGGATTACTATAGTTGTAAAAATTTTTACACTTGAACATTAAGTAAGACGTTGAGGATAAAAATAGCTTAAGATTTTTTGTCATACTGTGATATTAGACCCGTTGCAGCTCAGAAGACAGTGCCTCCGAATGAGGTGACCAGGTTTGAATCCCAGTGTGGACTTGTCGTAAGAATGGCGTTCTTGGCTCGCTCGACCAGAAAACTGACATATTTATTTTATAGAATTTTTTATTAAAATAACTGAGTTAGTTAAAATAACGAAATTTTTTTGTTTAATTAACTGTACTTATCTGCTGAAGAAACAGGTGTATATTTTCAAACAAAAGTATTCTTCTGTGAAATAAACGGTTTCATACTGGTACACCAGCTCATAGTTTTTTTTCTTCGTAAATTTACCAATTTCTTTGCAGTGATGTTTGACATTCTATAAAGATCAGTGATTGAAATTCCTATCATAAATTCTAAAACTATTCACATTATTTTCGACATATTTTACTATATAAGTATGTAAATATCAATAAAATTTCTATCTTACTGAAATTGATAATTGATATTATTATTCAATTATTCGAATATCCTCTCTCAAACAAGCAGAAATACCATTTTGTTGTCTCCATTTATCTCACAAAAAAGTGTTTTCATCATTTATTGCTGTTTATAAAATTAGGTAAATCATGCCTCAATTTTCCTTACAATGAGAAAATGAAAAAATGGTATAGATGCTTAAAAGCACCGGAATTACATGAATTAAGATTTCAGCAAGAAAGAAATGTTTATCTAATATAATATTTCAAATTTCAGTTCCAAGCTTAAAATGTCTTTATCTAAGAAATACGGCAACTTTGATATTAATCAAATGTTTTTGAAAGTCATCAATTATGCATGCTACCACTAAAAGATGAAAAATTCTTCTTAAAACTAAGTATGAAGAAGTATCCTCAGGGTATCTGAGTAAATTAATTTATCCGCTGAATTTAAGGCAGAGAAAGTATTATTGCGTTACATGAGTTTTCGTTCATAAATGTAATTGTAGTAAGGGGAATAAATCACTTTATGAGCTCAGAAAATACCGAAAATATTAAATTAATTCATGTATTCTATTACAGAAATGAAGAATTCCAGACTCATTTTAATTTAAATAAGAGTCAGATTCTAAAAGTAAGTTTTTATGTTTATACCGTATTTGCATAAATTTATTTTACGTATCGTCTAATGCAAGTAGCCTATTAGGTAATGGATACAATAAGCGATATAACTAAAGCACGTTCTTTAAAAAAATAATAAGCAAAGATATAGGCTTAAGGGAATGTTTTTAACAAGAATATTATTATTCCCCTAAATTAATATTTCCGTCTTTTATAAAAGCTAGATAGTTTTGATTTAATGCTTTCTTCCAATGCTTTTACTTATAAACTCGGCAATTTCACAATTTCATCGCAATTGCATATTTTCTTAATGGACCAAATTTACCATCTTCAGCTGTCAGTCAGGCTGATAAGAAAATAGAAATTGGTGGTTGAAATATTTTATATTTGGATTCTGACATTTAAAACAGCGTCGAATTTCAATATTTTAAATTGTTCTAAGCAATTGTATTTAAAATTATGAAGAATAATTCATTATTTATCTTTGACTAGCATTTTTCGTATAAAAAACCTAGTAAGGTTTTTTTTTGTTTATACTGTATTTGCCTAAATTTATTCTAAGTATCGTCTAATGCATGAAGCCTGTTAGGTAATGAAAACAATAAGTGATATGACGACATGCCATTCTTTCTTTTTAAAAAAAAAGAACAATAACCAAAGGAAAAGGCTTAAAGAAATGTTTTTAACGAATAATATTATACCCTAAAATTAACTTTTCCTTTATTATTAAAGTCTGATAGTTTCGTTTTAATACTTTCCTTTAGTGGATTTAATTATCAGCAATTTCTTTGAAATTGTATATTTTCTTAATGAACCAATTTTATCATATTCAGCTGCCAGTCAGGAGCTGATTAGAAAATGGAAATTGGTGTCTCAAGAGTTTTATATTTGGATTCTGACATTTAAAGCAGTTCAAATTTCATTCTTTAAAATTGTATCCATTAATTTTATATAAAATTACAAAAAAAACAATTAATATATTTTTGCCGAATATTTTTATAGAAAACCATTGCAACTATTTCAAAGAAATAAAATATTCGTATTATGGGAGTATCATCGTTATTTTTTTTCAGTCTTTACCGGATGGTACCAGAAATCCAAATTCGTCAATAAAAAGTAAATTTTGTAACTTAAAATACAGTCTGAAATTATTAGTTTGCATATTTGATCTTTTAAGATAGAGTCCTAGAACATAAAAATCCGATCATTAGATCAAAAGTAATGCAAGGTGAGTAACTTTTTTTTGTCCTCTTTTTGCGAACTGTACAATTCAAATCAATAAATTCTCGCACAGAACGTAAAGTTCCACATTAGTATAAAATTTTTTCAGTTGACTTAAAATGAAAGTTACATAATTTATTATAATAGGTATAATTTACTTTATAGAAATTAATGTACCAAGGAAAAAAATAAAGACTAAGCAGTAAAAAAAAATTGCTACGCAGAGCTTGAAAAATATTAAAATTTAATATGCCCTTCCGAGCATGTTAGTCTACAAAACACATACTCGAAAACGCTCAATACCTTGAGTCACCGCAGCTAAAAGTTAAAGTTTCAGCGATTGTCATTCTAGCTTTTTGTTTTCTCATTGCTGAGTGATTAGTATAAGCTCATTTTTAATAAAACTAAACATATCTAGAGCTTCTTAAAATCAGATTTGAAAAAATAACAAACATGATATTAAGGGGGCAAAAATGCAAATAAAGCACAAATGAAGGCATATAAATGGACTTACTATAGTTTCGGTTCTATAAACGAGAACGTTCCTCGGTGTCTAAAAAAATTTCTTGCGAAATAGGCTTCCTGAATCTATTACCACTTTTCGGAGTTTAGACACTGAAGAGGACTTTTCTTTTAGAACCAAAAATGTATGTCCATTTTTATTCTTTTATTTGTGCTTCATTAACGTTTTTCTCTTCTTACTTTCTTAAGTCTACATAGCACAAAATATACCCTATTTGTTTTGGAAATACAATATTGTTCAATTTGCATGAAACGTTTATTACTTTCGTTCCTTAGTTGTTTTAGTTTTGTTAAGAGTTAAAGGATGATTTCTGTATCCATTCAAATATTTGAAACCATGAAATACAATGAGTTGATCTAATTTCCATTTAAATTTAATTTATATTTTAAAACTACCACATTGACTTCGAATCAGATTTAGGAACGCAATGTCTCTAGATCTAGGTGTCTGATTTCGTAAATTATAATATCACCTGCACTAATTAATTGAGCATTGCACTAATTAGCATAATCGGGTCAGGGCTGCGAACCATTAAGATAGAATCCTGGTATGAGAAAATCCTATCAGTTACAGAAAAGTTAATCAGGGTGGTCCGTTTCTAATTTTGCACACTGCACATATCTGATGCATTAACATATTTGAAACCATTAAATGTTATCAGTTAATTCAATATGCAGGGTCTTTATAATTAAAGTTCCACTTTGAAATGGCTATAAAAATAAAACTACCCGACCAAATGTCATCAAACTTGGTAAATGTCTATAAGAGGTCATGGGATTTTAGTTCCCACAAAAAAAAAATCGTTCAAAAATTCACCACCAGCGGAGAATGGCGCTGTATGCAATAGTGTTAAACAAATGTGAAATATGCAAATTTGTTTTACACGTCATGTGACTT
The DNA here is from genome assembly GCF_043381705.1 of Parasteatoda tepidariorum. Classification (NCBI taxonomy): domain Eukaryota; kingdom Metazoa; phylum Arthropoda; class Arachnida; order Araneae; family Theridiidae; genus Parasteatoda; species Parasteatoda tepidariorum. The sequence continues at coordinate 61,677,474 of NC_092214.1, forward strand.
TGCAGTTATAAAAGTGAGGCGCCTTGTCTGAGCTGTCAGTGTTCTGAGTCGACAATGTCTGTTACCATGCAAGACCGTGCTTTGCTCGTGAAATGTTACTATGAATGCGACAGCAATGAACGGAGGGCTTTACAAATGTTCCGTACTGTAAGAGGAAAACGCCGAGGTCCAATGACACCGCAAGGTTTACTGCAAATTTACGGTAAAAGACGTGTAAAACAAATTGGCATATTTCACATTTGTTTAACACTATTGCATACAGCGCTATTCTCCGCTGGAGGTGAATTTTTGAACTTCTTTTTTTTTTTTTTTTCGGGAACTAAAATTCCCATGACCTCTTATAGACGTTTACCATGTTTGATGACATTTGGTCGGGTAGTTTTATTTTTATAGCCATTTCAAAGTGGAACTTTAATTATAAAGACCCTGTACATCTATGATTTAGTGTTTGAGATTGCCATCTAGGCAAAATACAAATTTTTATAAATATTTTAAAATCGCGTTTAATTTATGTAATTTTAGCTTATAATGGTTAAGTAAAGTTTCTTTTCTTATCACAATTTTTCCATCAAATGACTCGTTCTCAGAAAAAAGTTTTATTTAACAAGATACTTTTTACTTTAAATATTTTCTAGAACTCTTAGAAAGGAAGGGTAAATAAACTTCAGCATAATGCAAAATAAGATAAGAAAAATAAAGCATGCTTTTTGGTGTCTCTTTCCACAGAAGTTAAGAAAAAATGAACATATAACTAATTTTAAAGCTTATAACATACTGCACATTCACTTTAAAAAATCCCAAATGAAATTATTATCTGAAGTTCCAGTATCCTTAAAACCCGTTTTACCGTAAAATTCATTTTTACTGCGAAATATTATACCACAGTTTTTACAGTAATATTTATTCAATTCGAGCGATTCAATGTTTTTAAGGTTATTATTACTGTAAAAATTGAGGTAGTTCAAATTTTTAGTTCCGTGAAACGTTTAAGCAAAAATGGAATTTACCGCAAAAGGTACAGCCACCCTAAATGCTGGTGCGTTTTACTGTAATTTTTTACAGTTATTATAATTTCTTTTTTGAGATGGTTAGAGAGATATCGTTTCTTTCTCACTCTTCGCAACATTCTTTTGATAGAAAAACCAAAGTATTATTTTTACTTTACTAAGACTCACCGTTTACAAAAGTTTTTTAAAATATTAAACAGTTTCTCAGTATTGTTTCTACATAGACACTATTAAAGTTTACAGAGTTTCCATTTGATTACATCACTATAAACAAGGACGTTTGATCGCGGTGATTCCTGGATGATCGTGTTGATTTTCACAGAAAAATCTGGATTATTATCATATTGCCCTAAGTCTTTCAGTTATATAAACATAAGACCCTGAAATATTTTTCATATACTAATAATTTAAGAGTTTTGATTTTAGGAACTAAAGACATGAACGTATTTTTCCTTAAAACTCTTTTTTTTCCTTCACCTTCAACAAATTCTGTACATAAACTTAAAATAAAAAGTCAGGAGATATAAAATGTTTTGAAACCTCACAAAATGAATCGTAAAAAAACAGTAAGTAGAAAATAATAAAAAATAATAAAGAATTAAAAAAAAAAGGAAAAACAGAAGAAAAACAGGGCGGTAACTGAGATATACTGTAAAAAAATTTTATGAGTGTAATAATGCATGCAATTATCCTAGTAGCTGTTACTTACACCTCTAAGAATTACACGCCTTTTGTTGACTTGTAAATTTATACTGATCTTAAAGTGATTGTGAGTAGAGTTGCATCCATTTTCTGTTCGAAACTCATTTAATATATGCTTATTTTATACTATAATCAACTCCTCGCTAAAACAAGAACTTTCTTTTAAAAAAATTAGAGAAATAACACAATTGGTAACTTAAGTTAAAATGTTTGGATGTGGTAACAAAGACAGCTTTGTTTACATGCAGGAGTATAACCAAGTTTGACACCCGCCAGAGTTTTAAATTAACGTTTGCGGCTTAAAAAAGCTGGTGTAATGGGCACACCATCTTTAGTTCCTGAACTCAGATTTTAAAGAAAATAGTAATAAAATAAGTAATTTGTTAGTAAATAGTAAAAGGAAATCTGAAACAAGACATTCTTAAATACCATGAACTTTTTTTAATAAAAAAAAAATAATAATAATAATGATGCGAGGTATTTTTCAAATGGTTAAAAAATTATTTTTCTTTTATCTCCATTAGAAATAAAACAACACTGGGTTTTCTTTTTCTACAAAATATTGAAATTCTAATAGTTCTCAAACTTTAAAGGATAACTTTCTTATTAATTTGTCATGTATTTTCCTTTTCCTTTCTCAATTTGAAACACGATACCTCAAAACCTAATAAAGAAAACTGAATGGAATTTGAAATCGATGTCTTTTATTTGTTTTTTATTTATTTATTTAACTTTAATTGCCTTTAGAAAATTTTTAAAACATTATTAGGGATTACATTTCAGTAGGAGTTTTATAGGAAATGAAAAAAAAACATGAATTTTTATAATAAAAACTTTAAACTTTTTTAAAAACCAATATCTAAAAACAAATTAAAGTATGGACATTTTTCTTCAAAATAGACTAAAAGCATTTCATTTTGACCAAATTAAATTGTTATAAAAAATAGAAAACATCATTTTGGAAATTGTTAAATTAAAACTGTATTTCAAAAGGAATCACAGAGAGATTGTGATCACTTTATCTGTATTTTGTGCATTGAATATAAGTATAAAATATGTTTTTTTTAAAAATACACGTTCTGTTAAGAAGTTTCAAAAATATGTCTCGAATTCCATGAAATTCAGTTTTTTTCACAAGTGTTAAATATCTACGACTATTATTTTATTTGCACCAATTTTTTTACACACTAGGCATATTTTTTATTCGTCAATGCACTAGTTATAAATTATATTACATCGTTAAAATACAGTCAAATACATTTTTAACGAACATTTCACCACAGCATTTCAAGGGATAATTTTTTAAAATTCTTAATGGTATTTTCTCATTAAAATGTATCCAATGTTTATTAAAAAATATTTAATAATTGTTAAAGTGAAATTGTATAAAGTAGTCATTGTGCTAGACCTAACGCATAAGGAGGTTTCATAGTTATTTAAGCTTGGACTTACTTTTGAGATGGATGTTATTATATTTACTAAGTTACTATTCATCAGTGAAATAAAAAAACCAAAACTAAAAGGAACTACAAATAAAAGTTGGAAATGGCGGAATAGTCAACCATAACTCTTCCTAATGTTAAAACATGCTGAAATTCTTAAAATCTGTAATTAGTTTGAGAAATGTTTACTTTATAAGCAGATTTTAATTTAATTTTATTAAATTTAAAATAGAATTTGAAACTAATCCAGGTTCAAGTAAAAAAAAATATTTTCACAGGAACTAATATCATTTTATTAATAACTTATTTGTTTATTCATTTTCTGTTGTCTCAATATTAGAATTTCTTAAAAAAAGTCTATTCATTTAAGAGTTAAACATCAATTAAACAGATATCTTTTGTAAAAGTTGAAAAAATTCTAGTAAAATTACTGTTAGGAAAGTGAAAAGAAACGTAATTCTGGTTAGTTAAACCAAAATGTATGGTATTTCAACCATTTAAAAGGTAATTTTTCAGTTCATATAGTAACAGTTTATTGGCTAACGTTCTCAAAATTATAGTTCTTATTACCATATATTTAATAAAAAATAAAAAAGGAATTTAAAAGTAAGTTAAGCAAATCAAATGGTTCTTATGCCATGCTCTAACGTTTCACGATAAAGTTACTAAATTTTACATTTTCCAAATTTTATCACATGTTATATAAACGATATTTCGTAGTTAATTTTACCAAAATCATTAACATAATCGCTTCAATAAAAATTCCTGAGCTTTTTGGGTTTTTCGTAGAGCTAGAAACATGGTAGATTTTACCATGTTCTGGTAGTTTCGATTATACTCTTTTTTTTATCAGTTTAAGAAGTAGTTTAATAATTGAAGCCCCTGAAGGAGAAGCGGTTTAGGTCCATAAAAACTGATTGTGCGAAAACGAATTTAGTTTGAGATCGTTCAGGAGCATGTTTTTGAAGCGAATGAAACTTTTATAATGAAATAATATCTTACTGACAAAAACTGTCGTTGTTTCTGATGCCACTAGCAAAACAAGCAAGCCTGCTTGGTGAAACCAAGTGAATTTAACGCAGATGGTGCGCTTCTTGCCTTTTTTTTTTCTCAGTGACGCACTCCATGGCCAAGAATACGACTTCAATCACACTTACGTCACAGCCCGTTACAAAGGGTGGATCCATTTATACATTCATTCATTCCTCCACAGATCATACTTTTGAACTGCACCCGAGAACGATTACTGTCCAATTTAGTACCCCCAGAAGTATTGATTTGTCATGAGAACTTAGAAGACTTTGTTACCCTATCAATTCAACGTGCACCAGTCCCGAATTACTAGACGGGGAGTTTCTGGACGGCGGGGATTGAACTCACAATTTTTTTTTTTACAAACAAACAAACTTTATTGGGAACAAAAACAAACACATAAATACAAAGAATATATACTCGTCGCCAAAAGGAAAATCCTGTCCAGGCGACAGAGAAAGGTAATACAATAAGTTTGAAATAGAAATTAAGAAAAAAAAACTATAGAAAAAATAACAAAATTAACATAAGAAATTCATTTGGATTGGCACAAGACTGGTGTAAAAAATCAAATACTTCCTTTAAAGTGAAAAATAGAGATCTAAATCGTCGATGTTCATCACAAATTGACATAAAGCACACATTTCTAAGAACTTACTCTCCAAAGAGTAAATTTAAAAAAATAAATAAATAAATAAATAAAATTGACAAGTTACAAACAGTGCGGGATAGCCTGGTGGGTACGGCACTGGGCTAATGTACAAAAAGGTTGTGGGTTCGATCCCCGCAGGCCGAAGACGCCCCGTGTAGTAAATGGTGACTGGTGCACGTTAAATCCATCGGGTAACAAAGTCCTCAATGTTCCCATAACAAATCATACCTCTGGGGGTACTGATCCAGGAGTTTCCTTGTCTTGAGAATTGGTTGAAAATTACAAGGCTACGGAGTTGAACATTAGTTATCGTAAACCTAAAATTGCGTCTGCTGTTCAACGGCGGTTATAAAATAAAATACAAAAAAGTTACGAACATCAAAGATTTAAATTAAGAAATCTTAAACTGCATGTTGTCGAATAAAGAAAACTTGCCCTATATCCATTAAATACCCTTATGGAGGTTGAAAATTAGGGCGACTGAAGTCAGTTTTAGTTCCAAAACTACTAATTATACCTTTTACCTTTAATAGAGCATAAATATTAAATAGCGGTGTAATTATGCTGTCCATCTGGAATTATTTAAGTAAAATGGATATCGTACTTTTTGTTTTGTTTTCATGAGTATTCATCAATGTAGTATAATGCGGAATTCGGGGATCTTAAAAGCTTCCTTAGTTGTTTGAGTAGATTCTAAATTTTAATGTTTATAATTTTTAACGTCTTCAATTATATATATTATATAAACGGTATTATATCTGTATATTTTTTAATTATCATAGATTAGTTTTAAAATTTATCTATACTCGCGATATCGCTTATCGTGATCACACACTGTGAAAACTGTACTCAGGACTCAAGAACTCTAAAAAATTTCATATTAAATTACGGTAAGAAGTACCGGTAATCAGGTTAATAGTACTTTTTACTGTGAAATCTATTTGCACCAAAATGATGATATGTTGACTTTATTCCGTAATTTGACCGGGAATTTTTAGCACCGTGCACCGTAAATATTTCTAAAAGGCATTCTTAGTTAACTTGTAGTTTATTAAAACTATAAGAATTTCTTCTTTACTGATATAGAGCATAAGATTTAGGTACAAGCATTAAATGCAAAGAATGAAAAATAAACGCTTTTCTTGAAGTTTAATTTAATATTAGTTTCACTAAATTATTAAGATAAAAAATTGTATATTGATATATAAAAATAATTTATCGATGATATGAAACTTTATTCGTCCGTATCAAAACTAGAAATAATTTTAGTTCCTTCAATATTTGAATATACATTTTTCAGTGTTTTGCAAGTCTTTATGCACTTTGTTTCGATATATTTTTAATGGCTACACGAAGAAAAAAAATTCTGGTACAACTACTGTACTGTATGGTAAAAAAATATTTAAAAAAAATGAAATAAAAAACAAACATAGTTCTGGTTATTAAAAAAAAAACATACTGTATTTAAACCATTCATTTGGTAATTTTTCCGTTCATACGGTAACGGTTTACCGGAAAATCCGGCTTTAAAAATATTAAAAAACTTCTTAATAAAACACATTTAGTTAAAATACAATACTTAAAACTAAATCTAGCCGAATAAATGTCTTTTTTGTGCTATTTTCTAATGCATCATGATAAAATTACGAAATTTAATCCCATTGTTACAAAGCAATATGTTACTGTTAATTTCACCAAAATAATTACCGAACTTCTACAGTAAAAATTACTAAGATTTTTGGTGTTCTCATAAAACCATAAATACAGAAAATTTGATCATATTATAGTACTTTTGACCAAACTTTTTTTCTCCATACAGGGAGCACTTTTTAATTGAATTCGTAAATGTTATTTCAAAGTTCTACCATATAATTTCAAGAATAAATTTTATACTTATAATTATTACTTACATTAATTTCTTGTTTATAATTATTACTTATATAAACTTTATACTTATAATTATTTCTTTATACTTATAATAAATTTTATACACAAAATTGTTATACAAAGAGGCACATATATTCTAAGTTCACAATTTTATTCCATATAATTTTAATACGCGAAATATAAATGTGGAATGAAACAAAATATGACAGGAAAGAACTAATATTCATAAAAACAAGCATAGGGCATTAAAATGGTGGTTGCTAACATTTAAAGACTCTATCTTATGTGCAAAATTATAAATTTTTACAATTTTCTAGTCTGTACCGCCATCTATTAAAGAACTTTGTAACTAATTCTGAAATTTGCTCAGACTAAATGATCAGATAGGTGAATAAATGCTCTAGAAAATAAACTGCTGTTTGNAATGTTCTAAACTGTACCGCCATCTATTAAAGAACTTTGTAACTAATTCTGAAATTTGCTCAGACTAAATGATCAGATAGGTGAATAAATGCTCTAGAAAATAAATTAATAAAGCAGAAGGCAGCAAACAATATATATTTCTATGCTTTCCAATTTTCTCTTATTCCTCGATCATTTTTGGGTTAACACATGTAATAATGAATTTATATACCAAATAATTGTATTTATAAATTGTCTATCTGTAGGATCGATAAACTTAATTTATATTTTCCTGTTCAACTAGAAAAATATATTTTAGCTTTAACAAAAATTTCGTAATTTAATTTCCATGCCCACTTTGAAAGGTACGCGTTTGAAAGTTTTTACTGTAAGGGTTAGGAATCAGGAATCGTTTGAAAAAGAAAGTTAGATCTTTGACCACATTAAAGTAAACTTTGTCTCATAGGTGCGGAACAGAGTAACATTCGCAATGCGAAAGTATGACCTTTGTTTGTTTCTGATACGTAAAATGAACAGCACTATCAGCTCGCTGAAACTCAGCACTAACCATAGGATGTCCCATAAATGTTGCGACGCACTTCTAGGGGAAGTATGATATATCATAAGGATTATGAATTACCTAGGAAACCGTGACCGGAAATGTCATTTTACGCTACCAGGTGCGCTTCTCCATTATGGACATGATGTTCGTGTGCCTTTGAACTTGTACAATTATTTTTCTAAAATATTTTTATTTCATGTAAAGTTTATGTTACCATTATTTTATTTTATAACAGTCGTTGAGCAGCTAACCCAATTTTCGGATTTATGACTGCTGATGCTCAACTCCAAAGCCTAGTAATTTTGAACCTAATCCAGAAGACATGGGAACTCCTTGATCAAGTATTGGGATAAGTTTGCCTTTGTAGAGGAGTTTTTGATGGCACTAACCCGCATTTGCGTTACACGGTGAGGAAAACCGCCCACGATTAGCCTGACGGCAAGGGGACTCTAACCCATGATCCGTCTACCACTGAGGATAATTCACATCAGCAATGTGGCCGATGCGAGACGGGTGCAAATTCGTATCGACAAACCATCGCTGGGATTCGAACACTTCATTGGAAGGCGAAGGCTCTGTCCATGCTGTTTTATCTTAATTTAATGACTAAACGAGCCTGTGTAGTTAGTCACGAAATCTCTATATAACGATAAAACAGCTAATACTGAACCTATTGAAAAGTAGTTTTTGACAATAATTAATAGAAAACAATGAATTAAGATATTTTAGATAAATAAAAGTACCTGATGTTCAAAGGCAAACGATGTACAGTTCGTAAAAGGAAAGCGCCTTTAGCGGCATACGATAACATTTCTGGTCATGGTTTCGTAAATAATTTTTAATCCTTATGATGCGCCCTACTTTCCCTAGAAGTTTGTCGCAACATTTACGGGATGGCTCAGCTACCCCGTATCCGGCAACAGCCGTGATGGCTCAGGGGATAAGGCGTTCACCTTCCAATGAGGTGAACCGGGTTCGAATCCAGCTATGACTGGTTGATATGAATCCGCATCCGGCTTGCACCGACCACAGTGCTGACGCGAAATATCCTCAGTGGCAGACGGATCATGGATTAGAGTCCCTTTGCTGGAAAGCTAACCGTGGGAGGCTCTCGTGGTCTTACTCTTCATGTAATGCAAATGCTGGTTCGTTCCATCAAAAAAACCTCCACGAAGGCAACATTTCGCCCAATGCTTTATCCAGGAGTTCCCTTGTCTTCTGGATTGGGTTCAAAATTACAAGGCTATGGAGTTGAACATTAGCAGTCGTAAACCCTGAAATTGGGTCGACTGTTTAACGACGATTATAAAATAAAATAAAATAAAATAAAATAAAATAAAATAAAATAAAATAAAATAAAATAAAATAAAATAAAATAAAACATTTACGGGACACCCCGTATATAGGAATCAAGGTATTTTTTCATATTCCATTAGCCCTCTTTCACTTGAATTATTGATTTTGTGTCTGTTATAAATGGACTCGATAATATTGTTAATTCTTTATCTTGTTTGATATTTTATTATGTTATAGTTTAAAATACTATAAACCCCACTTATTGTAAAATATTAATATCACATATAATACAATAGCATATCACCACATTGATAGTACATACCCTCCAACTGCTACGGAATTTCCGTAGTTTCAGAAATCTTCTTTTCAGACGGTAGCAAAATTAATGTCTTAATATTTAAAAAAAATTAATTTTAGCGTAACTTGTCCACTATTACTTATAAAAGCGCAGGCCATATGGCTAGATTCTTAAGTTCTGATAAAAGTTTTATGACAGATCCATTTACTTTAAAAATTTCTACTTTGGTTAGCTACCACTAGACAGAATTATTTTTAAAATCCTCATAAGTTGGAGGGTATGATAGTATAATCTCTACATACAGAGGCGTGCAAAAATCTCCGATTAGTATCCAAATTTAGATTTGATTACGTTAAAAAAATAAAAATAAAATTATCTATATTTTACAGCAGCCATATATTTTCAACATAACTCAGTTTCTATAAACGTCTTCTCAAATGTTTGTATATATTTTTTAAGCTATATGTATAAATATCAAAACAAAAGTCGAAAAAAGGTATGGAAATTATTGTTCAGATAATTGGCTCTCTTGTAGGTTACGACTTAAAATTGAAGGGGTTAGGCCACAGTGGCATTTTTTAAACATTTTTTCAGTGATACAATTGGATTAATCAAAATTTTGAAGAAAAGTTCATTATTATATTGCCTATAAATCATGAAAATTTATTATTCCAAAGTGATGCAAAACGAAATTCTTAGATAAAGTCTTCTTCCTTTTTCCTGAACCTGCTATTTTTTTATTAGTGTTGTTTATTAGTGATAGCAACCTCTTTTTGTGAATAGCTACCAAAGTAAGTAAAATATTTTTAATCTGCCAATTTTTGTATAAATTGCGAGTTTTTGAAAACAAGAATACAAAATTTGAAAAAATAAAAATAACGAAACCATGCAATGAAATAAAATAATCCTATTTATTTTGTAAGCATAGTAATTTTATGTAAACATTTCAAATTAAGTCATTTGGTCGATATATAAGCCGAGAAAAAGACCTTTAAAGTTTTCTAGAGATCATAGTAGGAAGTTAGAGGTTGCTCAAAAATTCTTAATTCGAGTACTTATAGTTCCAGGTTTATAAACCTTACCACATAGAAAAGAGTACGGTTAAAACTACCTGAATATGGTAAAATTTACCATGTTTCTGGTCCAATGTGAAAACCAATAAGCTCGGTAATTTTTACCGGATCGTTTCGATAATGATTTTGATAAAATTAATACAAAATGCGCTAAAATTTCATAATTTTATCTTGATGACTTAGAGCATTACATAAACACCATTTATTTTCATTTTCGTGTTTTTTACAAAATGTGGGGTAAAAAGAAGTATAATTTTGGAAACCGGAATTTCAGATAAACCAATACTGTATGAGCGGAAGAATTACTAAATGAATGTCTTAAATACCGTATATTTTGGCTTTATTAACCAATAATATGTTTTTTTTCCCTTTTTTAGAGGAAATGATATTATTACATAGTACTGTAATTTTACCAGAACTTTTTTTCTCCGTGTCAGACTCATTTTAAAAAGTATTAAGATTCCTTTTAAGAAAACAATAGAAAGAACTTTTACAAAAACTTAGATCAGAATTTCTTATTTAGTACAAAATAAAACTTTTTAAACTGATAAATTAATCGTCGGACTGGAATAAAAAACTTATCAACATCAAAATTTTTATTTTCTTCTTTAAACAGTTCTCGCTAAAAAATGTTTAAAGTCTTATATTTTTATGCTTATCTTACTCGAAATAACAATAACCCCTAAGATATTTCTTCTAAAAGGTGATTTATTTTTAACTTTCTATATGAGCTTTGAAACTGCCTAATACATAATTGCCTCCTTATTCATGCAGCAGCATGTTCAAAAAATAGCCCTATAGTATTTTCCAATAGCATGACGATATTGAATTTTTCTTTATATTGTTATAGCCCACATTTCCATCATACTCGATCAAAAGTTCGTCACTTTCGGGTCCCATTGAATCTTCCTCCCTCTTTGTTGTTGTTCAATAATAGCTAGGCCGTTACAACTTCCATTTTGTCCCTCTTCTTTATTTCAGACCATCGCATACTACAATGAATCAATCTTTTTTAATGCCCTACAGAAATAACTTTTGTTCTTTCCAAAGACTTTTTCCTTACTCGGAAGAAGAAAAAAAGTTTAAAACAAATACAACTTATATTTTACTAAAGGACTTTAACTTTTAAAGGTCACGTATTTTCTTCTATATTACTTTTTTCACACGAAAGAAGAAAAAAAATATTTGAAAATAGTTGGAAATCAAAAATTTAAATTTACTGTAATTTAGTTTTTTTTTTTTTTTTTTTTTTTTTTTTTTTTTTTTTTTTTTTTTTTTTTTTTTGTGAAATAGCTGAAGCAAACACATACATAGCAGATTTCAGAAAGTCAAAGTAATACAATTTTTCACTTTGTCGATAGCCCATTATGGGAATTTTCGTTCTACCTATTTAACTAAATATATTTCTAATTTTATGCATATAATATACACATCGAGTCTACTATGAACAATAAATCAATCTTTTTTAATTCCCTAAAGAAATAACTTTTGCTCTCTCCAGACTTTTCTCTTTCTCGGAAAAAAAAGTTTATTTTACTAAAGGACCTTAACTTTTTAAAGGCCCCGTATTTTCTTTTATACTACTTTTTTCATACGAAATAAAAAAAAAATGTTTAAAAAAGTAGATAATTACGAATTTAAATATACTATAATTAAGTAGTTTTTGCCTTTGAAGCATTTTTGTAAAATAGATTAAGCAAAAAATACATAACAGATTTCAGAAAGTCAAAATAATACAATTTTTTAATTTGTCGATGACTCATGATGAGAATTTTCATTTTACTCATTTAACTACATGATATTTCTAATTTTATGCCTATAATATACACATGAATCCTACTATCAACAATGAATCAATCTTTTTTAATGCCTTACAGAAATAAATTTTGCTCTTTCCAGGCCCATTTCACTTATTAGTAAAATGGCCAAAATAATGGAACGCATGTTCGTCAACAGATTGGACTGGTTCCTTGAAGTTAATAATTTACTCAGATATGAATGAGCTGGTTTTCGCAAAAGCAGGTCTACTATTGATCAAGTGACTCATTTGAGTCAAATGGTTAAAGATTCTCTTGATAGAAGGGAAGTCAAGCCAGGAATTTATATTAATTATAAATCTGCATATGACTCCGTCTTGAGAGAAAAAGGGATCTGTGAACTCCAGGAAATTGGAGTAGAAAGTAAAATGTTTCGTTGGTATTCTTCATTCTTTGACCAGTAAAGTCAGCTTTGGGTGTTCAACCTCCAAAAGCTTTGTTCTCCTGACTGGATTACCCCAAGGAGCAGTGAGTAGCTGTTCCCTCTTTAATGTTTACTGGAATAATCTGATTTTAGCCTTGAGGGCAATTGAAGGGGAATGCCTTCTGTTTGCAGATGATTTGGTTACGTGGAACCAGGCTGCAAAGAAAAATACAAAGCTCGAGACGGAAAAGCTCTTAAACAAATCTCTTAAGGTCCTATCTGAATGATGCACAGAGAAAAACATGATAGTGAACACTGGAAAGTCTGCAGTGCAGACTTTTCCCCTGATGCTTCAAAACATCAGAACAAAGCTGGTTTATAAAGTCCAAGAATGGTCACATACAGATAAATTTACATACCTGGGAGTTGTCTTTGACAATAAGTTAAGCAGGAAGCTACATATTGAAAGTGTGATCGAAAAGGTGGAAAAACGCCTGTACATACTAAAACGCCTGGAAGGTTGTCTTTGGATGTGCGCTCGCCCTACATTAGAAAACACCTATAAAATACTTATTTCGCCTGATATCATTTATTGTTATGAAGTTCTTATCTCTATCCTGAAGAACCTGGTCAATAAACTGGAATTAATGCAAAACCAGGCCTTCAGGATGATCGTTGGTGCAGTGAAGACTACACCCATTGACTCACTGCGACTCCTGACTAATACTAGACTTATTAAGTCAATTATAGAAGAGAGGGCTCTTATACTTTATGAAAAAGTAATCAGACTAAATGCACCGTTCTGGGAATGTTACAAAAATGTACCAAGACAGCTAAAGACACAAAGTGGTTTCTTTGCAGAGAGTTCTAGAACTAAGAGCAGAGCTAGAATTTGAAGATGGAATTTTCAAGGGTTTCTTAAAATCCCTTAAACCTGTGAACTACGCCGAAGTAACGACCAGACAGGACCGTACCCAACTTTTTCTTAAGAACCAAATGCCTCAAAACAGTTTAAAGATCGTTACACTTGAGACCATACATACCCTCTACCCTGAGCCTGAATGGTTGCATATTTACACCAATGGCTCTTTGACTGAACACTCACCATATGTTGGAGCAAGAATATATTCTTTCATCTTCTCCTTTTAAGTTCCTGTCGGAAAACAAAAAACCGCACTTGATAGTAAGGTGTCGGCTATCTGCGTGGCACTGGAACAACTTTCCCCCAGACACCTTTATAATTAGGTGGTTATCCTATCTGACTCCAAAGATGCCATACAGGCTGTCGGATCGAGAGAAATACCCATCTCTAAAAATGTCCTAGATTCTCGGGTTCTTCTGGAAAAGTTGAGAACCGAGGGACGACAAATGACACTTTCAAGGACACTCACGGCAACGAACAAGCAGATATGTTAGCCAAGAAGGGCACTCAAGTAATTCAACAGTCAAACACTGCTAGCTCTTTCCATTCCACAAAACGTTACTTCAAAAATCTAATAAGACAAAATTGGAAAGACTGGCTCTCTTCTCGTGTTTCTTCAAGAAGTTGAAAGAATAACTTAGACCAAAATATTTCAGATAAGCCCGTGAAAAAGCTGTTGTGAAAGACCTCGCAGAAGACCATGGGTGCCTGGTGAACCACCTTCACCAAATTGGCGAGTTCTAATTTTCGTGTTACCCATTTAACTATAAAATACTTCTGATTTTATGCCTATAATATACACATCGATCCAATTATAAACAATGAATCAATCTTTTTTAATGCCCTACAGAAATAGCTTTTGTTCTTTCCAAAACCTTTTCCCGTTCTCGGAAGGAAAAAGAAAGTTTACAACAAAACAACTTATATTTTACTAAAGGATCTTCACTTTTTAAAAGTCTCGTATTTTTTTTCTATACTACTTTTTCCATACTTCTATAAATATCAAAATAATAAAATTTTTCCTTTTGTTGATAGCTCATGCTGAGAATTTTCGCTGTTACTTTTTTCACTGTAAAATATTTCTAATTTTAAGTATATAATATAGATATAGATCCTACTACTATCCCGTAATCTTAAAAAGATGTTTGTCTCTTTACAAACAATAGTTTAATAAGTAATCTGGGGAAATTCTCAAAATTTAATTTTTCTTAGCCAGTTCATAATGCGTCTGAATAACTTTTGAAATACATATTCATATTGATCTCTGCCAATTAACTACTAATATTAAAGACCAAAGGATACAAAAACGCCCATTCATGTTTTAAAATAATATTTTAATCTAATTTATTTAAATAACAAAATTGTTTCAATAATGTTTCTGGAATATAATCTTTAAAATGTATAACATTTTAGTTATTCAATGAAAATCTAATTTCACATTTTAAAACACATTAAGTACCATTGTAACATCATAATCATCTATAACATTCCGTTTGAAAATAGATTGTAAGCTTTAAAAATAGGAAATCTAATTAGAATATTTAAAAGGTGATTTAGATTTAGTTTGCTAATTGTGCTCCGAATACAGAAATCCACTGCTGGTGTTGTCATGTAGAGTGCGCAAAATGAAAAAAACGGCCAACCATGAATTACTTTTGATATAATGATCGGATTTTCATGTACTGACTCAATCTTAGAAGTTTGAGGGGGTGCCCTCAAATATGCTAATTAATTAGTTCAAATGATATTTTAAGTAATGAAATCAGACACAAAACGTTCTTTTTCTGAATAAAATACCTTTTTTCGACGGATTTGGTCTTTTGACCCTTATATGAAATCAGATACAAAAACGTGCTTTTTCTGAATAAAATACCTTTTTTGACGGATTTAGTCTTCTGACCCCTTAAATATACAATCCCTGGCCAAATATTTAGACGAACTATAAGATTCCATGTAAAATCTTAATTATCAGGTGATACTATAGAGCTTTATTGTTTTTATATGACTGAAACCAGTTTTCTCTATTTACGTTAGTGTATCAGTTGGTTAAATTGGACAATATATAATATAAATTTTACGATAAGATCTATTAGACGATATATTATATATATATATGGAATATTTATTATATCAAGCATTATATTGGTATATTATAATAATTCGATCAAATTATTAGACGCACTGTAGTTTTTTAATAATTACATGATTTGCAGTTTAAATGCAATACTTTTATATTTAAACATGCATGTAATTTCTTTTCATTTAGGAGATTTCTTATATACTTATATACTTCATATTCGTATTTATTTTTAACTTATTGCATTACAATGTTAAACAATTGATACAGGAGCGTTTACAAATACAAACCGGTTTCATCGGAGTAAAAACAATACAGCTGTATAGTATCACTTGATAATTATAATTTTACATCGAATCTTATAGTGCGTCTAATAATATGCGTCTAATAATAATATGGTACTTAAATTAAAATTACGACATTTTCAAAATTGGATTTCTCAGGTCCGAGCGATTCGATCAATTCGCCTAAATTTTGTTTTTTTTGCCATCTAAAACTACATTATTTAAGATGATGTAAATAATTGTATACCTTACAATTAAATTTTTTTCAGCTATTATCAAATAAAATAATAAAAAAATAATAAATATTTACTAAAAGTTATTCTTTTCCGTAAAATTATCATTGGATATACGAATATTATAATTGTAATATTTTCCAATTCGCTGAATATTTCCCAAATTGCGACTACCCTCTATATTTTGAGGGTCAGAAATCTAAATTAGTTTAAAAAAAGCCTGTTTTTTTCGAGAAAATACGGTTTTGTATCTGATTTTGTAACTTGAAATATTGCCTGCACTTATTAATTTGCATATTTGATGTCACCTGACTCGAACAATTAAGACTGAATCTTAGGAAGTGAAAATTCGATCATTAGATCAAAAGTTAATCAGAGTGGTCATTAGCAAGTGCAACCTTAAATAGAACAATTTAAGTGAAGTTACATACTATAGTTCTTTGCTGTTTAAAGAACAGTGGCTGCTAAACGCTTAAAAGCAATTAGTTCGACATTTCTAATGGTTTGTTACATTTGTTGAATTTGTGTTGCCATACAGGTTACACTGCACCGGAAAGTGTCAACAACCATAACTAACGAGTAACCATGCACTTTTGAAATTAAAAACAAAATTTAATGCTTTTAAAGAAAAACCGGTATTTTCCGTAACTTGCGGTTTAGTATTTGAATTAAAATTTGCGTAATTCAGCAGAGTTTTTTTTTTCTTTTTTTCCTACATTTTTACGGAATTTTTTACTGTGTATTGGTATATTCAAAGAAGGATAAAACTGCTTACGAATTTCCGTTTATCTGTTTTGAAAAATTGCATTATTCATCTGCGATTTACTTTTTACGTTATAGTCTTTATAGTATTCGATTAGTATCTGAAATAACTGATGAACAGTGAACAGAATCTCGTATTTATGTGGAAATAGCTGGTACATTTCATGTGTGAAAAAAATGCTTTCAAATTTCCTTCAATTTGTTTTCGCAACTTTTCAGATAGGTACCAATTTTATTTATCTATGATTTAATTTTTACCTAATAGTCTTCACACGTCAAGGAAGGGAGGAAAAGGGTTATAAATCATTCATTTTTTTTTCTCTATCAGTAAATCCTTTCCCACAGAATTACATAAAACACGAAAAGGATTTTAAAGATATATACACCTTCAAAAGACTTAATGGTAGACATCCAACATGCTTTGAATTTTGTGACACTGATTATTACGGCGTCATCAATAGCTGTTGATAACTGGATTATGTAGAAAAAAAAAGCTACAAAAAATGGCATATAAACGACGCTATCCCTTGCAGCAATTTACGAGTTTAAAAGTATATTATTTCTCCTTTTTACTTATCATGTTTCCAAAATGAGGCATTTGTATGCAGTGTTTGAACTAAAATTTATCTTAAGATTTTTTTTTATCTTTTCACGTTTTGCAATCTGGTGAGATTGGCATGCAGTTTTAAAGAATCTTTTATAAAAAAAATCATGAGATTTTTGAAGTCAAATTTAAGATAAATTATAAAGCCATTAATGTAAAAAGTATACAAAAATAAGAAGTTGTTTGTAATATATTCAACTGAAATTGATGCAGAAAAATATTCTACACGAAATCCTAAAATTTGGAGGTCAAATAATTATTAATTGCAAGTAAAACTGTTTATGCAGTGGTATACTTCAAATATTAGGTGGACCGAAAAATATAAAAGAAAGTATAAGTTCGGTGCATTCGATATTTGTTATTAAGATTTTATTTTTATCAATAACGTATTCACCCTCGTTAGCAACAACCTTTCAATGACGTATCGAAAATGAATCGAAAAAACTGAATTGGTTTTTAAGACTAACGAATATTTAATGCGCCGAAAAGACATTATTTTTCGGTCCCCCAATATGTATGTAGCCAATTTCAACATCAATCAAAGTCAAGTCGGGAACTAATATTTTAATTCTTAGAAGGAGAATCGAAAATAAAAAATCAGGGCTTCGAAATAGTATTTCGAATTTGACAAAAAACTTTTTTTTTATCAAAGTTTTAAAAAAAAGCCTTTTCTAAAAAAGATTAGGCATTAGATGCTCTTGTTAAAACCAGGAAGATATTTAGACTAAAGAGTGTTATCGAATTTGTCTAAAAATATAGATTTAAAACTTTCCCCTTGAATTCGGCAACAAATATCTGTTTTATCGAGATAAATAATTTTTGCAACCAATGTTTCCTCTAACGTAAAATTGAAACGGTAAATATTTTGTCAACACCCAGTCAAATATTTTGTCAAAAAAAACCCCTAAAAATTGAAGAAATATTAAGCACAACCTGAACCATTAAAAATAGCCTTATGATACTTAATCTTTACATAAATGTCGAACGGAAATATTAATTTATTGAAAAAAAAGTATGTATAAAAAGTATGTTAATCTTAACTCAGAAATATTTTTTTTTTAAATAAAGTGCAAAAAAGTGTCCCTTAACAATTTCAAAAACAAATTTTAATATAATTTTAACCAAAAATCTGCAAGAAGAATATTTTCCTTTACTGGATCATACGAAGCAACTGATATATTGTATACCTATTAATTAAGAATTCTATGAGATATTTAGATACTTCTGCAATTTTTGAATGGCAGAAATAGAATAGCTGAATTGAGAAAAGTTCAACAAAGAAGAAGTTCTTCCGTAAGTAATTATGATATTGACTAAATACGTACACTAATTAACGCTTGTTTCCAAAAAGACATAATTGAATAATAATTAAGAATTGAATAATAATTAACAATTGAATCAAAATGCTATGACTGTCAAAATAAGAATCCAGTTTTTCAAAATGTTTCTTCTTTTGTGCCCTAACCAACTAAATTTATTCTGCATTGAATATATTTTCCTTTTAAATTATCTCGCCATTGTGGAATTGTCAAAAAGAGTGTCATTTGTTAAGAGACTAGCGCATTTTTCTGATTGCTTCTTTTAGGGAGAAGCAAGTATGTTCTAATTAGTAAACAATGCTCATAACAAATCGAGGTCTTTGAAATTATCACAAAACTTAATTGATTTTGCATTTTTCATTTCATTCATTTACGGATAAAACTAATTGAAGCTAAAGTAAATTTAAACTAAGAATTGCAAATTTTGTGATTATCATAATATTAATCAAAAATACTTACGCAAGTATTGGTTTGATAAAAGTAAATGCCTTATGTTTACTTTATTAATAAAGCTAAGTATTTCTTAAGAATCACAAGAATAGTTATAATAATAGTATGCTTAAAATATGTCGAAGACAAAATAATTTAGTTAATTAAAATTATTATGATAAATGCTTTTGATGTATTATTATGATAACAGCTTGTAAATGTATGAGCAAATTTTATATTCACTAATCTACAAAAATATTGATCAGTATAAGAATTTCATGTTATAAGATGCATTGGTTTTCATTCTCTTCAATTAAATTATTTCAGATATTCATTAAATATCTTTAATTTTATATTTTACTTTTATATCTTTAAAAATTATTTCCTTGTTGATATTAGCTGCACTAACATTCTCCTACTTGCTATCATTTTAGAAGGTCAATTATTTGAAATTTAGCCTACATTTTTGCTATTTAAGGTTTTGAGGAGAAGAGCAAGTTTATTTGAATAAATTAAGTTTGTAAATCATTCTATTACTTAGTGGATTAACTACTTATTGGGTTAACTGAGTGGGTTACAGTAAGTTTGACCTCCCTAACTGATTGTGAAGTTTCCAGTAAAAAACACGAGAATATAAAATAACTTTAGTAGGGATTAATTTGATTCTTTTTTAATTTATTTTTTTTACTTATTTTTTAAGCAATAAACATTCAAAAAGTGAAAGATAAGCCATGTACATCAAATAAATCTCTTTTAGAGTTTTTTTTTACTCTTATGTTTTAAATTAGAAACTTCTCAGTTCAGAAGGTCCAAGTCAAGGTAATACAGATGATACCAAATAATGATAATTAAATAAATATAGAAAACTGAAATCTTGTTCGATGTAATTATTTTCTTAGCTGCTTCTTTTTGAATGTCAATTGTTTAAAGAATAAGTAAATAAGGAAAAAAGTTAAAAAGTTTTTTTAACTTATTTTTAAACAATTGACATTCAAAAAAAAATTCACAATTTTCTATATGTATTTAATTATAAGTAATTGGAAATACATGTATTACCGTAAGTTCGAGCTTCTGAACTGAGAAGTTTCCACTTTAAAACATTGGCATAAGAAAAAAAAACCTAAAAGAGAAATTTATTTGTGATATTTTTAACATTTCTTCTTTAATTTTTGAACAATTAATATTCAAAAAGTGAAAACTAAGAAATCATTAATCCCATTATGATTTCACAATTTTCTATAGCTATTGAATCTAAATCTATCCAAGTTTAAAGAATTAAGTAATATTTTTACGAATTTCTTTTAAAAAAAACTGGTATTTATTTAATAAAAAATTATATGCGGTTAATATGGTAATTTTTACTATGAAGAAAATTATTTATTGCTGCACAAAATATAAAAAAGTTTTAGAAAATAATATTTTGTAAAATAAATATTCAAGTACCTCATAGTGGTGAAATTATAGTTCACCACATCTTTATGCTGTCCAGTTGAAAATATCTGTAATGTCAAGCTTAGAAATTATTAAACTTTTTCTTCTTTCATTTCATGTAGATTAAAAAATGGAAACTGTCACAGCTACCTGTAATATAAAATTTCAAAGGTTAATGAAACAAAATTATAAACTTTTAGTTAAAGACATTAATAACAGTGAAAACTTATAATTACATAGTTTTCGCTATATCGAAAGCGCTACGCTACAGGAATTCTAATCACTATTTTTTTCAAATAACGATTAACAGTTTCGAATTCGAGACCCAAAAATGCTATAATTTTTCAACCATTTCCCCAAATGTAACATTTATATAAAATTTCTACTAATCAGAGGAGAGACAACTAATTTCCAGTGTTTATATGTCTGTATTTTTAATGTTTTGAACTTGATTTTTAGTTATGAAATTGAAGCAAATTGATGCTACAAAATACATTTTTTCGGCATCGAGATGAATTTGTTTGGTGTCATAAAAATGGCTGCAATATTAGGCTTAAATTATTATTATTATTTCTTTTTATACCAATGAGAATCAGAATAATTACTTTTTTAAGTAAATTATAAAGGAAAAGTGCAGGACTTGGGAAAAATCAAATATTTTATTTATTTTATATTCGTAGAAAAAAATACTTACTACTTTTCATAGAATTCCCACTTTAATTAGTGCTTAAAATCAATTGGAGAAAAAATTTGGTACTTTTAAAAAAAAAGCTAAAATAATTCATAAAAATACGACAATTTTTTTTTATTAATACCTTTAAAAATGTATAAATGTCAGGTTAGTAGAAAATTAAAAACGTAAATAAAGAAATTTCATTTTTGTTTTTAGGAATCGTTAAGAATGGCAATCGCAGGCATAGATATAACTTGCAAAAAACTAAATAAGCTTATAAGCCTATAAAACTAGAATGAACAAAATATATTCAACTACATCATTAAACAACATTCCGGTTAATGTTGGCAACGAAGGAAAAATATAAATCGCTTTGTATTTCTCAAATAAAATCTTTTTTTTTGACAAACCTTTACCAGTTAAAATATTTTAACAAGCAAATTTTTTTTATAAAATCATGAATTTAGATCATAAAAACATAATATGAATCAATTTGAAATTCATGAGTACCATGAAAATTGTAAAATGCCTTTTATTGTCAGCACAAACTAACAATAAAAAAAGCTCATTGACGAAGTAAGTGTTAGGTGACATTCTAATGAGTTAGTAAACATTAACTTTTAAAAATATAGCCACAGCAAAAGAAGCACAAAAGTTTTCTTTAAAACCATCTTAATTCAACTCTAGAAAAAACTATTTTAACAAAACATTTTATAATTTAGGATAAAATTAGGTAAATGATGTAAAAAAATTTTATGAAAATATTTTAGAGAAGGGGATAAAAACCATTTTTTCAGTTTACTTGATTTCAGTTTTGTCTTGTTTACTGTATGGTAATAAGAACTATAATTCAGAATACCAGAATTTCAGGTAAACCGTTATCATATGAATGCAATCATAACCAAATAAATGGCTTAAATACCGTATATTTTGTTTTTATTAACCAGAATTATGTCTTTTCTATTACCTGAAATGTCATTACCATACATTCAATTTTACTGGTATTTTTTTCCCGTGCAAATTTAAAATAATAATGTCACATAATATGTTGTATTTTTTCATTAAAAAAAGAAAAGAACATATTTTAGGGACATATAGAATTAATAGAAATATTATTCGGAATTTAAGAACCTTTTAAACCTCTCATAATTGCTCCCAATGTGTAAGTAAAGAGAATGATCACGTATTATGTAGTTCTAACTACTTATCTCAAGAGAAATATTCTTGTGTGTTTCTATAGGATTTACTGGTATTAGCACAAATCGAACAGATTTTCATCCCTCTTCCAGCATTCAGTTCTCAGATAAGAAGCAATTCGTGACTAATTGAGAAAATTCATCTTTAGTTCAAGGAAAGGGATTCAACTATATTATAGTTTATAATATAAGGATTCAAGCATAGCTCTCAAAACCTTTAAACTCTACAATGAAACTACAGTAAATAGATAACAGATTCCCTATGAAGCATTTATTTAAATTTGCTCCAATTATGTATTACAATTCATTTTAAATATAAAAAAATTTGTCATTAATCAGAGCACCCGTTATTGGTGTTGTATAAATTTATAAAATAAAATATTGGATTTAAAACAAGTGAATATTTAAATCTTAATATTAAACTATGATGGAATGTTTAATATCTATCCTAAGTTAGTGAAAACATACAGTACCGCTCAAAAGTATCAGTACACCTAGAATTTATTTTTTCGTATTTTTCTCAGAAAAAATACGAAATCAATTAATATTTTGAAATTTATTTGTTCGTATTTTTCTCAGAAAAAATAAATTTCAAAATATTAAATTGTAAACGTTGATTCTTATTTCATTATTATATTTTCCAAAAAAAAAAGTTAAAATTGTTATAATAAATTATGAAATAATATTATCGAGAAATATTAAATTTTAATTTATTTTAATTAAAAAATTTTCATATCATATTATAATTACACTAAAATTCATTATAATTGCTAAAAAATCATTAAATTCTGAAAAAAAAACTTTTTTTTTCATTTGACAATAACTTTGTCAAAAAACAAGTTTTTTTAGAATTTTTTTTAAAATTAAAGCTAAAAGTCCAAATTTTTCAATGGTATAATAAAAATTAACAATGTCTAACCCCTTTGTGCCCGTACATCGCGTCAAACTAAAAAAAAAATAATACAATTTTCTATGATTGTTTAGAGTGTAATTGTACATAGTTGCAAAATATATTAATTAAAAACAATTAAAGTACATAAAAGTAGAGATTTTAAGCTTCAAAATGAGTTAAAGTAGAAGCATTTTTGATCATTTTTAAAGAAGTTATGACACTTTGAATTTTGCCATTTTCTTGTAAGTTTCTAGGTGTACTGATACTTTTGAGCGGTACTGTACACTCTTTTTTTCCAATGCCGACCTGGAGAATGACCTAGATCATAGTACAAGTATCTGAAAGGCAAATTTGTTGATCACTCTTTCAGTGGCACCATATTAGGTGGGCTAACGTTGCTCCCACAGTAAGGACAGATAGTACAGAGAATGAAAGAACACCCATACCTTGCCCGGGATTCGAACCCAGAACCTTTCTGATGCAAGGCCAGATCCCTACACAGACCGGTCGGCGTGAAACCTTACATAACTACTTAGAATTGATTTTAATTCTAAAATTTTAATATAAATTCCGATATTAATAAATTTTTAAATTTTATTTTAGAAAAATTAGGAACGAAAAGGAAATTAAAAATGTCACATTTTAAAATATGTAATATTTAAAATTCTTTCGTTATATCTTCCGAAAGTAAATTTTTTTGCCTTGTTTAAAGATTATTTATTTCTTTGAAATATTTTACGGAATTCAAATAGATCATAATAAGTATTGGAAGAATTCAAGCTTTAGTAAACAGCGTGTATCTAAAGTACATAATCTAAGGAAACACATGATATTGAAGTTGCTGAGATTTAGCAAATATTCTATTCTATTTTGAACTACTTTAAATTTTTATTAAAATGCTTGTAATAGAAGCATGATGGTAAATATTAGTGGTTGAAAAAATTTGTTTATAATTTGAAGCACAATTGAATACTATACATATTCACAAAAAATACTATTTATTCACCAAGAAAGACTTTTCCATCATTTATTATACCTGTCTTCAACAACATCTATTTTAATGTAAATCAGATCTATTAGAACGTTTTACAGAATATTTTGCTTTCCCAAAATTATTAAAATCAAATTTAGCTATTTTAAAATACAGTTTAATTTAACCCATAAATTTAAAAATAAATTACGATATAAATTTCTCAAAAACGTTAAAATCACTGGGGGAGAAATTTACATGGTAAAATAAACAATATTTTATTTTATATCTTGTGAAATTAATTCAAAATTAATTTTACCATGTTTGATTTTTTTAGTTGCTTGAATTAACTGCACTTAGAGAAAAAAAAATATAATCATAATTACTTGAATATAGTAAAATTTATCGTGTATTCTGGCTCTAAGTGGATGGTAATTTTTAGACTAATACTTTAGTAATGACTTTTGGCAAAATTAATAAAAAAATATATTTTCATTGTCATGCTGTTTTGTAGTAAAAGTAGTAAAATTTGGTGATTTTAGCAGTGCTAGTATAATTTGATATAACGCGAAAATGTTCAGCTTAATAATTTTTATGTTATTTAATGCACCCTTATCAAACTTTGATTTTGGTCTGTTAGCATTTTTCACTTCTATGTAAGCTCTAAGCAAGCATCTACAAAACTTTAAAACTCTAAGAAATACGTATTTGTAACTTTACAAATGCCTGGACTAGGCAGAACAAAATCAGTAACCCAAATGTCACGCACCAGACTGTCCCAACATCCTGAAACGGAAGCGTGGAGGTTACGGGTTCGAATCCCACCTCAGCCATGGATTCATATATTTATTTTTAATTATTTATTTTATAATCGTCATTGAACAGCCGACCCGATTTTGATTTTACGACTACTAATGTTCAACTACGTAGTCTTGTAATTTCGAACCCTATCCAGAAGACAAGGGTCAACTCCTGGACCAAGCATTGGGAAAAAGTTTGCTTTCTAAAAGGACTTTTTGATGAAACTATCCAACCTATGCGTTATATGGAGACGAAAGCCGCGAAAAACTCCCATGTTTAGCCCGATGGCAAGGGGACTCTAAGGCATGATTCGTTTACCGCTGAAGATATTTCACGTCAGACTTATTTATTTATTATTACTCGTACACATTACTTGAAATAGATTTTTTTTAAGTTAAAAATTTTGGGGGCTATTTTGGCAGGGCAATTACACCTTTCCGCACAAACGTTATTCAAAATGAAGGCAGTGGGTTCGAATTTAACCATAACGCTTGATGCGTAACTGTAAATATGTTTGGTTTAGATAGGTATACAGGTTTTGTGCTTAATGCAAAGAATGCCCTGATTTTTTGTCAAACTAAACAACAGATAATAATAATAACAAACAGCCCTAAGATATTGAACCTGCTACCTCTAAGCTGCAAAGTCTTTGGTGGAAGAACAATATCCAACGGCAACAAAGGCCCCAAATGAAGTATGGCTTGAAGTTTGGTACTTGCAATAAATCTTAGGCATCTTCCTCGTCGTTCAGTATCGCTGTTCCGCTAACCACTCTGAAGCGTGGAAGTAGTAGGTTTGAATCCTGCTTTAAAACTGGCACATTTATATTTGCTGTTTTTCAAAAAATTGTGTTACCTGTTTTTCAAATTTAGCAAAGTTTTCAAGCTGCACTTATATTTACAAGGAAACCCTCACATGTAATGTAAATAAATAACCCCCCTTAAAGTTAGATAAAAAATACCACCAGATATCTGAGTTTAACATTTAATTGAAGCCATCATTCATGTCTCTTTTCCCCTTGTTATAATTGAGAAATATATTAGGGAAAGAAATAATTAACCGTCTTAAATCCTATCAACCATTTAAATAAACTAAGTATTAATAAATTATTTCTATTCTATGTAATAAAAGACATAGCTATCAGAAGTTTAATATTACCGAATAAATGGTAAAATAAAGGACAGTTCTGACGAAAAATTTGGTAATTTTATAGTGATGCCTTAGAGCATGGCATAAAAGACATTTATTTGCTTAAATTTACATTTCAGTTTTGTATTTTCACTAAATGTGTGGTAATAAGAACTATAATTTTGAAAATCAAAATTTTTTCGGTAAACCTTTACCATAACGAATGGAAAAATTAGCAAATAAGTGGTTTAAATACTTTATATTTTGGTCTAATTACTAGATTTGTCGTAATTTTCTTACAAGAAATGTCTTTACCGTTCATGTATGGTAATTTTGCCAGATGAGTTATAAAAATGTTATATTTTCCTTACTTATGGCGAGTATAACTTCTTCTATCTTTTTTTAATCTAAACTAATGGTTGGTAATAATAAAATGCTTGTAAACGAAAGCTTTAAAATGGTACACAATGATTTGTAAATATTCCTTTCCTAAATATTATATCTAAATATAATTTGAAAACATAGTTCTATATTTTCTATTCATTTCAAATAGTTCACAAATTATAACTTATATAAAAATCAAGACTTTCTTTACTTTATAACTTATTTAATAGATTTTTTTTTTACAATTATGTAATATTAGAAGAAAAAAATGTCTTTGTCATTTTGAAACAACATTTTAAAATCAGTATTAAAAAGTTTTGTTTATCAAAATTGCTGAATGTGATGATTTAATTAATAATAGTAATTAATAATTCCTATTTAATAACAGAAAACACCAAAGTCTGATAAAAATGACGAATATTAATTAGTTTGTTGTAACGCAATTATTCTATTCAAATTAAGAAAATGCATGTCAAACCAAACAAAAACCAAACAGTAACAAAATTTTAATTAACTACTAGTTATAAATTCGTTTAAAAAATCTAATTTTGATAAGTTATTTTAATCATTAATTTGAATATACAATATCTTGAATAAACTCAAATTTCTGGAACAATATATTTAATCAGACAGGAACATTCGAATTTAGATTTGAATTGATTTGGTTCAGGAAAACTCCTCATCTCTTTAACATTTCCATTTAAATCAATGTCAGAATAGTTTCTTTCCTTTGAAATGTTTTTACATATAAAGCTTGATATTGCTATTTAAAGATGGTTGCAATTTAAAATAAATGCAAAAAAATACATGTTTCTTTAGTCTATTATAAGTCTATCTAGACATAATATCAAAATTTATAGGAGCAATAAAAAGAATATAACCTATTGATTTCCTTTAAAATAACATTATATCCCCTGGAAAACCTACAAGATTTTTGAAGAAAACATACGAAAAAATATATATTCATAATTTATAAATATTCCATTGCCGTTAAAAATATCAATATAAACATTTACTGATATATTACTGCTATTTTTCCTTATACCAGATAATTAAGAAATAGCACGCTACTTATTTAAAGGGAAATAGAATTCATTATCATTTTGTTTTAAACTTTAATATGGAGAAATTGAGATTTTTCTATACATATAAACTTTACACGTGATATTCAATAAATGAATAAGGATTCCTTAATAAAATATTTTTCAATAATACTTTGTGAAGAATCAAATAAAAACTGTAAATACATGTAATTTAGCAACAGAGTATAGCTGTTACGGTTGGCATTAGTGAGAAATGTTTTTTTTAAAAAAATAAAACAAAGAAAGTAAAACTGATTGCTATTTGATTTTTTTTATTCTGTTAAGAATATGATAGCTGTTATAAAATAATATAGATTGCAATTCACGATTTTTTCTATCAATTGTTTTTGGAAATGTAACGACGGTAGTTTGATAAAGTATATCATAATGCTGAAATTCGTATTTATAATACTATTAATTACAAAGATCCATGTTAACTACATGCCATATTTATTATTTGACAGTGAAATGTTAAAAAAATAAATATTTTTCGTCAGATACCTCGTGTCAAAACTACACTGAGAAAAAGGACAATAACATGGTAAAATTTACCGTGCTTCTGGTTCTTTGGGAACACTAGAAATCTCGGTCCTTTTTACCGAAGTGCTTTGGTAATGTTTATCTTATAATTAGAAATAAAATATGGTTTTAAAATATGGGATAAAATTTCGTAATATGTTGTAAAATGTGGTAATTTCATCATGATATGAACCGTATAGGATGACATAAAAACCATTGATTTAGTTTAATTTACTTTCCAGTTTTGTATTTTTTACTAAGTGTGTGGTAATAAGAATTATAATTTTGAGAGCAAAACTTTCCGGTAAACCTTTGCCATACCAACGGAAAAATTACTAAAAAAATGGTTTCAATATCGTATATTTTAGTTTTATCTGCCAGATTTTGATTTCTTTTTTACCAGAATTGTCACTACCATGCAGTACAGTAATTTCACCAGAGTTTTTTTTTCTCTGTGCAGTGATGAACAAAATATTAATTTTTCTCTAACACATATCACTACTTTCGATTGGAATCTCTTGATTTACAAAATTTTAAAACTATTGAAAACTATTTTATTACTTTTACTCATTGAACTATTATAACTATTGACCGAATCACTACTTTCAATTGAAATCTCTCGATATACAAAATTTCAAAGCTATTGTAAACTATTTAATTACTTTTACTCATTAATTAAACTATTATAACTATTGACTCAAAACTCAGTTACTGTTAGGTGAGTTCATTTATTACAATTTTGCTTCTCTATTCTCGTCAAAATTGATTCACAGAAACCGTCCATTCTTACTCATGATAATTGTTGAATAAAAGTTAGTTCCCTGATAGTAAAATAAAGATTAAAGTAGAAAAAATTAAAATTAAAATTAGAAAAATATTGTTTTTAAAATTTATTGTAAGTGTTAAACTAACTGTTAGAAGTAACATAATGAGGGATATTTTAGTCGCACCTCTGTAGTTGTTAAAATGCCATCATATTTCGTGATTGCTATTGATGTGAAATTTAAAGAAGCAAAATTATTTATTTTTGATAAGTGTCTTATCTCATTTTCACAAAATAAAATATAAAGCTTCATTTCTTTATCAGTTATATTTTTTCTCTTCTTATAAGTAAAATACTATTTTCGAGTAAGTGACAAAATTTAGATTTTGAGACTTTTTCCTATTACTTTTATGCGGATTTGTGCTTGTTATAAATATTTAATGCACGTAAAATTTGGCAGCAGATTTTGATCTTGGCACTATTTCCTCGCATAAAAAATTGAGTAAAAGTCGTAAAAAATATAACGAATAGATAAATTTTTGTCAAATCTCTTACACATTATTTTTTTTTAAGAAACAAAATTAAGGAACACTTCCTTTTTGAATCTCTCAAAAATGAAAAAACCTATATATTTAATACACGTGCTTTTGTTTATAGCAATACTTCGTAGTGGTAAGTTTTATATGTATAAGAAAAATTCTAATGAGAAATGAAAGTTTTATGACTGTGTGTTTGTCAGAAAGAAACAAATTCATGAACAAACATTATTTTCTATCTCATTTCGTAATTTCAATTAAATTACGCTACAAAAATAACATTCGTAGCATAGTGTTCAGCAACATATTAGGCTGAATGCAATTGAAATAAAATACCCCGACGGAAAAAACTTCCCAACACCAAGAAGGAGTTGTGCTAAATAAACTGAATTTGGTAAGCTTGTTTATACAACTAAATGATGTTTATTCAAATTTTGCGCTTGTCGCATGAGTTTAGCGCTAGTAGCGCCACTGCGAACATGCAAATCAGGGTTGCTTTAAATAAGTGTTTTACAGTTCGTAAGCGGTATTTTTCATTAAATTTTAACAAAGTGAGTTGCTGTCAGTCAAGAATGCCTTTAAGAAGAGGAAGAAGCCATTATCAGCAGCTCAATGACTTTGAACGTGGTCATGTAATATGGATGCAAGAAGGTGGGTTTTCTTTCTGCGATATTGTAAAAAGACTGGGGAGAAATTTATCCACTGTGCGTGTTTTTATTTTATTTTATAACCGTCGTTGAACAGCCGACCCAATTGTTTGGGTTTATGACTACTAATGCTCAACTCCGTATCCTAGTAATTTTTGACCCAATCCAGAAGACAGGGGAACTGCCGGATCAAGTATAGGGAGAAATTTACCTTCACGGAGGAATGTTTGATGGGACTAGCCCGCATTTGCGTTGCATGAAGAGGGAAGCCACGAAAACCTCCCACGGTTACCCTGTCGGCAAGGAGATTCTAACCCACGATCAGCCTGCCACAGAGGATATTTCACGTCAGCACAGTGGTCGGTGCAAGACGGATGCGGAATTTGTATCGACCAGCTATTGCTGCAATTCGAACCCGATTCACCTCATTGGAAGGCGTACGGTCTATCTCCTGAGCCTTCACGGCTCACTTTGCATGATTGTTTTCAGCTGCAGTCAAAGAAGTTACTGTTTGAAGGAGACAGTGCTCTGGACTGCCACGCGTCTCTACTCAGGGAGAAGACCACCGTGTACGGCGTATGGCTGTGGCTCGCCGTACTGCGTCTGTATAATAAATTCGAGCTGCAGTTTGCCCTGCAGGGACACTACGAACTGTTATAATTCAGCAACTTTAAGTACAGCTCCGAGCGACACGCCCTGTATCTTGCATTCCATTCACTGGCGTTTACGACGTGAGTGGTGCCGAGTTAGAGCTCACTGGAGGACAGAGTGGAGATGATTTTTTATGACAGTTGGGA
Source organism: Parasteatoda tepidariorum (assembly GCF_043381705.1). Lineage (NCBI taxonomy): Eukaryota > Metazoa > Arthropoda > Arachnida > Araneae > Theridiidae > Parasteatoda > Parasteatoda tepidariorum. The sequence goes on from NC_092214.1 coordinate 61,708,457, forward strand.
CGGCCTTGGTGCCAGTGATAGCCATATATTGGTTAGAAGGAGGCCAGGTGAGTGTCTGCTACCGACCTGTCTTTGGCCTAGACACACTGGACCTGCACCTGAAGTTATGGGCTGGGGAGCAATTTCCTATGACAGCAGGAGCATTGTCTTCGTTATTACACGCACCTTCACTGCAAACTTGTATGCCAACCAGGTGATTCAACCTGTTTTGTTACCATTCATGAGCAGCTTTCAAGGGAGTATTTTCCAACAGGATAACACTCGCCCTCATACTTCTGTTCTAACCTGACATGCTTTACAAAATGTCGACATTTTGCATTGGCCTGCTATATAACCAAATCGTTTACCAACCGAGCACGTATGGAACATCATTGGATGACTACTTCAGTGTCATCCTTAACTATCCTTGTATTGACTGTCAAAGCGCAACAGGCATGGAATTCAATTTCACAAAATTACATACGACATCTGCATGACACAATGCATGCCAGTTTGAATGATTGCATTCAAAATTCTTGTGGTTAGACCGTTTATTAATGTACCAGTATTTCACATTTTAGATGGTTTTTCAGCTAATTGCATTAACCTGTGATCTTGAGACTTTAATTCTTTAAATGCGTTACTCAGACAAATGCATTACCGAAATTTCATTACTCTACGATAATTTTTCTTGTTGTTAGAATTTCTTTTCCAACAGTGCAAATCACTTGCCACTTCAAAAAGTTTTTGAAATATCTAATCAAAAGTCTTAACGCAATACACCGGGAAATATTTTTTTTGGTAAAATGACTGTACTGTATCGTAATGACATTTCTGGTTAAATAAAACCCATAATTCTTGTTATTGATCTCAAAATATACAGTATTTAAATCATTCATTTAGAATTCTTTCCTTTCATATGGTAACGGTATAACGGAAATTCTGGTTTTCAAAAATAAAGCGCTTACTATCATAAATTTAGTAATAAATTCGAAATTGATAGGAAAATTAAACCGAATAGATGGATCTTATACCATGCTAAGGTATCACGCTAAAATTGCCAAATTTTATCACATATTATAAAACCTCAATTTTAATGTGAATTTTACTAAAATCATAACGAAAGTGCTTCGGTTAAAGTTGCCGAGCTTTTTTTTGCTTTCTAATCAAGCCAGAAGCACGATAAATATTACATTTACCATACTTTGGTAGTTTTAACCATATTTTTTTTCTCAAAGCAGTTATAAAATATATTGTTTTAATTTATATTTTTAAAAAAATTTATTGCGACTTTTAGGTGCTAATTTAAACATTCCATTTCATATTTCCCAATAAAAAATTATCTGTCTTATTTTCATAAATATAAACAATCGACATGAAACGCAATTATAAAGTAATTGAATTTCCCAATTGAATTTTAGTTGAAAAATGTTATATAACTAACAAATCTATGTTACACCATCCACACTTGCAAGAGCTTGCAAGATGTCTACGAAATTAAATAGCTTATTGCTATTTTTAGAACCCGACTTAACAGGCTATTTCGGTTCGGCAATGTATACTTTAGTGGCATTTCTTTAATTACCATCACCAACAAAGCTTCGTAATTAGTCGATTCTTAGGTAAGTAGTAAATTTTTATTACTTTTTCGTCTCGGAATTTAAAAAAGACAACGACTAAATAACCTTAATTAGAGTGTCTCCTAGATATGCCATAATGAGGTGGGGTAATTAATAGCTTTTGATACTGTCTTTGCATTCAGATGAATTCAGGAAAAGAGTTGAGAGGATCATCGTGGAATATACCGGGCAAATTTGTTGTTCATTACCTGATATATTAAACAAGGGTTATTCGTTTGATAATATTAGCCAATGATGTAGGTATAATACGAATATGCAACGCCCTAAGTGATTACTTAATAGGTTCCATAACATTGAATTAGGATTAATAGTTTTGAAGCTTGTTTTTAATATCATAAGAGAATAAAATTAAATAACAAAAACACTTAAGCATGCTATTTTGATTTCAGTGTGAATATATTTTTGGTCAGCAAGGTTTAATTATTTTTCAATTGATTTTATGTTGCTTTAGACTATATATATGAATAATTTGTTTTTTTTTTCGTATTTCTTCACATCTTTTGAACTATGAACGTGGATATATATATGTAAGAATTGTTTCATAAAGCTATAAAACTTATTTACCTACAGGTTACTTATTAACTATTCACAAAAATAAGAATATGTAACTGTTTATTTTTGTTCTATAATATAATATAATAGCAGTAAGAAATAAACTTAAAGTTTAAATGTCATTGAATGTTTAAGATATTAAGCATGCAATACTTCATATTAAAAAATTTACTTGAAAAAAATCAACATTTTAACAAATTTGGTCAAATAGTTACCGAGGAGTGAAAGCGTGAATTTAAAATATTTTTAAAGTTATTAAATGGAAAATATTAGGGGTATCCCTTTAAATTCTTGATTTTGGTTCTTAAAATTATTTTGCTTTAAATGCTGCAAATATTTTTATGCCTTACAATTAGTTTCGATTATAATTATTATTATTTAAAGCGTTTTTTGAATGGAAATGCTTTTGGATAAACGAGTTTCATTTTTAAGTGTAAACCGATTTTATTCATGAGAATAGAGGTTAAATTATTTGAATTGCGATGGAATACTCAATTAATATGATGAATATAAGCAATGAATATGGTGAATATACGCAATGAGTTAATATGAAGGAGCTCAAATTTCCCATTGTTCTAGTGTTAGTAAGTTTCAATCAGCGATTTTGGCAATCAGCGATCAGGGATTCAATCAGCGACTTCCACATTGTATCTATCCTAAAAAAAAATTAGAAAGAAAAACGAATCCCTAATATGCGTGTTTATTTAGAGAAATTATGTTTTTTAGTCTGTTATTCCTTCTTAAAGTAAGTTTCACTGAAACATTAAGATCGTATTTTAGTTCTCTTGAAACATGAAAGTTCGATGATTAAAACAAAAGTTTTTTTGAATTTCTAACCTTTAATTTTTTTAGCACTATACACCGGCAGTAATCAGATAAGTAAATAAATATGATATCATAAATAACTACTGAACACTGAGGAAAAAGTTACGGTCAAAACTATTAGAATATGGTCCTGCTTATCGAATTCCTGCATGTTTTAAAAAGAGAAAATTAATCTATAATTATTGTAAAAATTAAAGGGGTGTAAAAGCAAATGTTGTTTTATATATTTGAAACAATTTTTAGTCATTTGAAATCTATCATAATTTAACTTTCGTTCTTTGGAAATTTAACGCTTAGTGTCTAGCTACAGATTAATTAACGTATAACATTATAATAAAATGTTATTGCTTATAAGGGAGTTCTGCAAAGGCAACCTTATGAGAAAGGCTTCAAAATACCTGTATAATGTTTTCTTGCTACCAACTATTTGTTGTATGCTAATCCTGTCGTGATGATTACTTTTAAACTTTGCACATAACAGTGCACAAAATTTTATTTTATGTTTTCAAAAAAGTAAGCAAATTTACGTTTTTTTCTTTCATTTCTTAGCTACCGTACAGTGCCCTGAAAAAATTGTGAAAATAGATAAAATTAACAGTTCAAATTTTGTTTTTTAATAAAGTTTTAAGAAATAATTTGCAGGGTGTTCTATGACAACCTTTTTTAATATATTTAGAGTCCTTATCAAAAATGAATTCGAAAAAATATATTTATTAGAAATCACAAATAAATATATAAGTGAGGAAAATCTAAGAGCGCTAGCAGGATCACTCGAATCACTAGTTTATCTCAACTGTCGAATCAGTAGTTGCTGAAAAGAAACATTCAAACCAGTTTGATTGTTTGATGGTACTGTGTTTCTAGCCATCACCTTAAGTTCCTTTTCGTTTTCTGCAGTAGTCAATCAGTTTATCATGTTAACTGCTCCACCTTTCAATAATTTTATTTCTCACCTAATTATTTGTTTACGTTTCTAATCGCTTCATTTTTTAAAGGATTTAACAAATATATGTAAAGGGTGGCTTTTACGGAACATCAAGCAGTTACATTGAGCCCTTAGAAGTGGTTCATAAGCATAAAGTTAAAAAAACTGATTTAAAACTTAAACTTATCGCTGACTTTCTTATAAAGATAAAATCAGCAAATGGTATACTTTTTATTTAAGACAAGTCTGATGAACGACTGATAAAATTCTCTGTTAGATATCAGTAAAAGAGACTAGAAGAATTAGACTTCTAACTAATATTTTGTTACGAGATTTAAAATATCAAATTGTGATTAACTGCTTTTCTTCTAACAATCACCTTTAAGCTCCTTTCTGTTTCCTCTGCCAACAACTAAATTTTCTAATTAACGACTCCACCTTTCGATAATTTTATTTTTATTTTTTTTCTCCCATAAATAACAGCTTACATCTCTTAATGTGTATACTTATTCACTTCATTTTTTAAAAGAATAATTAACCAAATGTGTATTAAGGGTGGTTTTTACGGCATATCTTGCAAGTTACATTGACTTCTTAGAAGTAATTTAAAAACATGAAGTTGAAAAGATTGGCTTAAACCTTAAATTTATTGTTGACTTTCTTGTACAGATAAACTCTGCAAATGATATACTTCTTATCTAAGACAAGCCTGATGAACGACTGATGAAATTCTCTGTTAGATATCAGTAAAAGAAACTAGATGAATTTGACGTCCAACTCTTATTTTGTCACAAGACTGAAAATATCAAGTGACAAATTGCGAGGACCTGCTTTTTTTCCACCCTTTACCCTATGCACCGCTCTCAGTGAATCAAGTAATCCGCCGCATGCCGTATTCCGAATTTTATGACCGAAAAAGCCTGCCATCAAAACCTAATGGGACCAAAAGAACGAAAGAAGAAGGAAAGGACAGCGGATAGATACATGACGAAGAAATAGAACGAAGCTTTCGACCCCAAAAATGAAACTATAAAGAATAAAAGATCGAAATAGCGAAGAAGGATTTTTGATGTGAGATCTTGCTAAGGTGCAGGGGCTACCTAAAGCTTTATTGCAAATTTCTATGGTGACACAAACTTTAATAAATTGCTTATATATACGTGTGACGAAAAAGGAGTTAAGATTGCATTTGTATTCATGACTTTTATTTTTTCTCCTTTTACTTCCCATCTTTAAGACATATAGGAAATAAGAGCTTTAGAAAATGCATTTTCCCAGTTATTATAATTTATAATGGCATTTTAAGTACGTAAAGTGTCGATCTTAAACATTGAAATTGTTTTGGGATTTTGAAAGTGGACCTTTTTTTTTTTATCTAAGCTCATATTCTTGTATTGCGTCATTGCATTGCAAATTTTATACTTTTATTTGTATTGGCACCTATGTCAAGATATTTAAATTATGCGTAACACGTATTATCATTAATTATGGATACACTTATAATTGGTTCAGTTATTAAAAATTAATTCGGTTTATTTGCATGTTTTGAATATTTGGCAAGAACCATCTCTATTGGAATTTATTCTATAACTATCGTTGAACAGCCGACCCAATTTTGAGATTATGACTGCCAGTAGCCTTGTAATTTTGAACCCAATTTAAAAGACAAGGAAACTCCTGGATCAAGTATTGTGAGAAATTTGCCTTCGTGAGATCTTTTTGATGGAACTAATCCGCATTTTCGTTACATGGAGAGGAATACCACGAAAGTTGATTAGCTTGACAACAAAGGGATTCTAACCCATGATCTGCCCACCAATGAGTATAGCCTGAAAACTTCGAATAACTACAAATTTGAAACGCATTTAATTGAAACGTCGGGGGTATTTAACTGACTATTTGAGATGGAGATCTAGTATTGGCTATATGAATGTGGATGATGAAGAAAAAAATTCGGGTGCTTAGATTTTGAACAATTTTAAAATAAGACAGTTTGCTTCTGAGGGAAAACCTTTAAGTACGTGACGGCAAAAATCATTTCGAAACAACTCATACTGTAATAACATGCTATTTAACCGTCTTCGCTTATCAATTCTGTCTCAAGTCCTATAGGTAATGTCAAAACGTTTTCTTTCCTCAATCAAGCAGTAGAGGGCTGTGACAAACTAGTTAACGAGAACTTAGCTAAAGTACGTAACCATGAAGTTACACACTGAAAAATAACAGATACTTAAATTTTACGAGACTTTCTCCGTTTTTGACAAAACTGTTCATCGAAGTGACGAAAATGACCTTACATCAAAGTGACGAAATGACTATCTTTCTTCGAGGAAACGAATTTCATCAATAATAAAGAAATATTTCATCATTTTATTTATAATAAAAAAAAAACTCGTTATACATTAAGTATCGAACTTTTAATCACTTTCTCGTGGGAACCACATAGCTGGCTCAATGTCACAGTAATTTCTCAAGAATGACGTAGAGACAAACTACGCCCATACCCGAAGCGAGATTTGAACCGGGGATCTTCCTCCTTAATCTCTGACCACCGTACAATTCGCCCAGCTTATTTCGGCACTTTATTGTCGATCTCCATCCTAGTTTCGTCATTCTAGTTAACAATCTCCCAAAATGCACAACGATGAAGTTTCGAGTTGAAGGAACATTTTCGTCATAGATTTGAGAGTTCCCGCTTCCTTTTCCGTCCACGTGATTTCACGACGAAATATTTCTCAAAATTTACGAAACACAGCTCAAGGATTGATGAATAGTCAAAAGTTAGAGTTTTATTTATGAGAGTGCATCAAAACTTGTATCTAGTCAAGATCCATTATTCCTGTATTCCCTCCTCACAAGTAAGACTTTAAAAATGCTAAAGTGAAACACTAAGTCTCATCCGTATAATTAAAAAATAAATTTATAATGTTCATGACACATTCATTATAAATTAACAAGAATGTGAATGAATTAAATGAGCAGTAAATCCGACGTAGTGAGTTCTGGGTAATTTTGTGTTAATGAAATGGAATCAGCATAAACAAAATTGAAAATTTTGACCGATTTCCGTATTTAAAACACTTTATATGAACTATATGCATTAAAATAATTAAAGTGCTTAAATTTATTTTACATAGCTTTTATGATTCGTGAAATAAGCATATGAAATTACAGTGCCTAATCTTTGATTTTAAAGAAATTAAAACAATTGTTAAAGAATAAAGTACAGTTAGCAATCTGAAATTATCAACAAAGTTTTTTTTTATCTCAGTTTTCATATTTTCTGTATTGTGACATTTTGAAAATGAAAACTTCGTTTTTTTCTTCCAGTTTCAAAAACAATTTTATAATTGCATAAATATGAATACGTCGTCTTCTAAAACAGTACGATAAAAATTAAGAAAGAGAAGGAATTTAAATAAATAAATTAAATTAAATGTTTAATGTCTTTATGAATGAGTAATTTTTCTTAAGAAAAGTTGAATTTTTCAAAGGGGTTCATTTTTTCCAATTTTTTGAACAGAAAAGAAAGCAAAACACCGGCACTTAGTTTGATCCTTATTCTTTAGGAACTCATTAAGGTCATGACATGCAAGCTTATACAAATGTAAGCGTTTTTTAGTTCTTTCTATATACATACATTTCAAGCCTGGAAAATAATTTCAACGCAATGTATATAATTTAAAACTTAAATGAGCACAATTAATGTATTACAGTAAATATTTTTCAGATTTACTCATAAACCTTGACCTAGTAAGTAAATCGCAAAAATACGTAATATATTATTTTGACTAATATAATTGTATATTTACTTTAACAATAAAATATTTCTCAGAAGTTCTTTAAATGAACAAATTCTATATAAAAGGGATAGATTATATTTATTATAGTAAATTTTGTCACTTTAAAATCATTGAAATTTTTGCAGATATTAAGGCAATCGATAATAGTAAAAAGAGCAATATTTCCTTATAATATATCTTTTTTTAGAAGATCTTGAATAAAATTTAGGAAAAATTAATGTTTTCATATTACATATGTTTTTTTTTCTAAAAGGGTGTTGTACAACATGGTTTATTTCTCTTTGCTTGTTTCTTTAGCTTATGTCAAAATTATTACATATACAGAAAGTTTTGGATTAATAAAATTAGCTTGGATAGCTTGGTTCATACCAAATATCCGAAAAAGCAATTGATATAAAGGACCCCTGCTACATTTATTTTAAAAATTAAAAGTTGAGCACAAATTAAGTATTTGAAGAAAGCACTGAAAGTATATTTAGAAGAACGATATCATTTATGAGGCTCAAATAAGTAATATATAGTTAAATTTTAATTATAAAACAGCATTGTACCTTTTTATTTTTAGCAAAGTTTTGCACAAATATATTTTTTAGTTAAACAAGCAAAAATACTCTTCAATTTTTGGGAATAACGATAATTTAAAATGAAGATTTTCAAACCTGGTACTGTTTCATTTGTCATTTGTCTTAAAATAATTATAGTTCATCATCCTCTCAAAATAAGAAACCTTTTTTTCCACGCCAAAAACTCTGATATCATTGTTACTCAAAGGATGCAAAAACAAAATCTAAGCGCTTCAGTAAAACTCTAGCCTTAAAAACTCTATTTTAAAACATAAACTCGCGTTAAACAGGCATAGGATATTGCCATCACTAATCGTATAGAAACCTTTTATTTCTTGTAATCCACCAATTCCTTTTTCTGTCTTGGCATAGAAAGATATCTTATTACTTTGTTTTTAGACCCTGAAAATGACAAACCGGGAAATTTTTCCTTCGGATATGAGATAAGAAATGCTAGTATCAATTATACGGAGATATAAGCAGCAAAAAATGATATACTATTTGAACTAATATAATTGTACATTAACTTTAACGTTAAAATATTGCACATAAGATTGGTAAAAGTACAAATTTTAAAGGAAAATGGTAGCTTATGGTTATATCGTGAAAATGTGTAGCATTATTTTCGCTTTATTGAAAAAAGAGCACAAATTATTTATTTTAATAGAGTCCCGGAAGTTTAGTTAGAAGAACGGTATCAGTCAGGTGGCTTGACGAAATATTATATTTAAATTATAATTACAAAATAACAGTGCTCATTTTTATTCTTTACAAAGTAGTAAGCAAATATATATTTTTTCATTAAACAAGTAAAAACTATCTTGAATTTCAAAGAACAAGGATAATTTAAAGCGAAATTTTTAAAACCTGGCACTCTTTCATTTATTGATTTCCTTAAAATAACTATACTTTATCATACTTTAAGGATTGGAAACTTTTTTCCACGTCAAAAACTTTGATATTATTGTTACTCGAGGATACAAAAACAAAATCTAAACGCTTCAATAAAATTCTAGCCTTAAAACTTCCATTTTAAAACATAGACTTGTGTTAAACAAGCATTGGATATTGCCATCACTAATCGCATAGAAACCTTTTATTTCACGTAATCTACCAATTCTTTTTTCTCTGTAGGCGTAGAAATACATCTTACTACTTTATTTTTAGACGCTGAAAGTGACAAACCATGAAATTTTTCCTTCAGATATGAGATAAGAAATGCTAGTACCAATTTCAAGGAGATATAAGCAGCCAAAAATATAAAAAGGGAATTATTTGAGCCAAAAACCGAAGAAAGAAAGATATTGAGAAATTCGGTGTGATAAAAAATTTTTCGCCAATTCTGGTGGCTGAATGTTTTTGTTCATGTTACGAACTTTGACGAGCAATTCTAAGTTTCTGGACATTCATCCAAGAAAAATCATCTCACAGTAACATTCGAAACACGTAGATACCCTAAAAAGAGTATTTTCAGTAATAATCTTGAAGTCGAAGCTTAGGTTTCTTATTTTATTCATATCTAACGCGAAAAGGGAAGTAGAAAATGTGGAAGTGTTTATCGACAAAATAGTCTTTCTCAGATTAATTCAACCAGAAAATTTTGTTTTGGGAGGAACACTTCGAAAATTCTTTCGAAGTATTAAGGACGATACGTGAATACAAATTAAGTATAAATAAGAAAAAAAAGAGGAATTTAAAAGTAATTTCAAAATTTTATTTACTTTCGATTCCTTGAGTTCTCTATACCTAACTAAGAAATTTAACTTTAAAGATTAAATTATTACCTTTCTAAAGTAAAGTTTTTCTCTTTAAAAAAAGGGTTAAGTTAGCTCGAAGTTTTACTTGTATTTTCAGTCTATTAAAGCTTCTTGTTCAGGACTTTATTTACCACTGATTTAGGTTAAGTTTAACCATAATCTTAAATCATGTCATCTTGCTTTATATTAGCAGGAGTCTTTTAGAGACAGCCTTATATATGTAAATATTTTCAATTATTTTAAAACACATTAATGTAGATAAATACATAATGTAATGTAGATAAATACATAATGTAATGTATTATTTATTATTACCAATTATTTTTATAATTAATTACTTTTAATATTGATTATTTTATTATTAATTATTTTATTATTAATTATTTTAAAATACATTAAGGCAGTAATAAAAAATAAATAATGAGAAGTTTATGAACCATAAACTGCTTAAATAGCATTTATGTTTATGAAATAATATATATGCCAGGAGAAAAGGGTTCTGATAAAATTACAGCACTGTATGGTAATGACATTTCTGATTTAAAAAAAAACATAATTATGGAAATAAAAATAAAAATTCATGGTGTTTAAGTCATTCATTTTGGCAATTTTTTCATTAATATAGTAACGGCTTATTGAAAAATCAAAATCATAGTTCTTATTACCGCAAATTTAGAAAAAATATACAAAACTACAAGTAAATTTAACTGAATAAATGATTTTTATGCCATTCTCTTAGATAGCATTATGTAATTACCAAGTTTTACCACATTTACTAAATTTTATGACGTATTATAATAAAACCATATTTTAGTATTATTCTATCAAAATTATAACGAAAGGACTTCGATAAAATTATCCCATAGAACCAGAAACGAGGTAAATTTTACCATATTCTGACAGTTATGATAATATTGTTTTCAGTGTGTGTACAGTTTGCTTCAAAAAATGTAAAAACACTTTAAGCTATTGTGAATTTCAGAAAACAGGGATCCTAAAGATTAATTTGAAAAGCAAATGCAAATTTATGTATTTTCTTATGAAAATAATAATAATATTGATAAGGAATGAGGAACCAATTTTTGATTATAGTTTAAAATTCTTATACATTTCTTTTGAAGCACATTGTTGTAAAAATATTCATTTTATATTCAAACAAAAAAAAATCCATTATTATTTTTTTTATTACAGGTGCACAAAATATTCTTTCAGAAGATTTTCAATGCTTAACATTTCTTTTGTTTCAAGCTTCGAAAATGTTCAGATTATTTACTTTTAATTCATATCATCACTAAATACTTTAAATTACATTTTTGGTGTTTCACTTTCAAATAACAAATTTTTTAAATCAACTTACATATTTCTTGATTTCGAAAAACTGTGTTTTCCGCTTGATTAAATCATTCTATGATATTGCTAGCTTAAGTCGAAAAAATAAAAGAAAGTTATTTTAATATAATCCGCGAGAGAAAATGGTTTACCAATTAAGAAAGTAATAAAATTTGAAACTGAACGGCTACTTTTGAGTAAAACCTGGTTTTTCATACAAGCCTGATTAACATTTATGGCATGTTGGGTTGACGATAATCTTTTATCGCTGCATAGCAGTGTAGTATACTTTATAAATATGAAGAAACTAATAAACAAAAATTATACGGGAAGAACAAAATGAGATGCTACTTTCTAAATTTACAAACTTGGTATTATTAGTTTTTCAACAGAGCGGATAATAAGTTTAATTCTTGGATTGTGCTAGCAGTAAGATTATTCTGCCAAAAACCTCAATGGCATCTTGAATCTAAAAATAAATTAAAGTTAAGATGTTGAAATTCCTTCAGACATTAAAAAAACTTAAACTAAATTGGTAGCATGAAGAAAGAATCAAATCCAAAAAGTCGTTCGTTTCTTGAAAAGGAAAATACTATTAAACTCACATAACATATCATTTTGCACAAAGAAGTGTACAAAAAAGTTTTTAATAGCCCTAATAGCAACTTATTTTTCCCTACAACGGTGCAGAAATGTTTGCTTTTTTCTAAGTTCTATCAGAAGAAGAAGAAAAAAACAATGAGTAGTACCTATTAGTTTTGAAATAGGTTTTCATTTGCTATTTATACAATTCCAATTACAAAACTTATCTATTACGATTGATTGCTCTTTGATGTAACATTAAAATTTCCTCTCCATTTTGTTTAATATTTCGATTTTTTCTTTAGTATTTGTGCTAAAAACTGCTTGCATATTTACTTTTTAATAAGTTTACTTGGAAAACTAATTTAAAAATAAAAAACCCATGGGAGTATACCTTAATACTTATTTGAATAAAAATGGGAAAATGCAACGTAAATCCCAAACAGTAACACTTTATCACGTACTTGGTAAATTTATATAAAATCAGATTTTTGAAAAATGAGAAGATTACATTTTTTAGATAATTCTTCATTTAATATATTATTCATTCTCTAAAACAGTAATCCTTAGGCTGACTGGCATATTTTTTCTTCACCTTTTTTAACAAAGGGATAAAAATAAAGGACTTGAGATAAAGCGATTAAAAAATCCCCCCTTATGGAACACATGCGAATCTTTCTATTCTTAAATGTTTTAAAATGCCTTAATCCCACCAATCTTAGAGTTGTAAGAAAAGGGCTGAATATATATATATTTTTTATTTTTTACTGTATCTTTTTGTAGCTTTAGCTTTCAATAAAAGTTTATAGCTAAGCTTCTTCACAGAGAGACTGTTTTGGGAGAAGACTAAAAACTTTTTTTTTCCTTTTGTTATTTGAATCATGGTGTTCAATAACTAGCTTTTAATAGGATAAGAAAAATCCAAGTCTTTGCTGAAAAGGGCGACTTTTTTGGCGATTAAATGAGCAAGTGAAATGTCATTGCTCTAAGTAAGATGAAAAACTATATGTTGCTGAGAAATTTTTAAAGCAATTTTAGCTTTAATTGCGATAACCAATCATAGCATAGCGCCTACCGAATGACGCCAATGAATGGTTAATAGTCTTTTTGGAGGATTTCGTAATTGGATGAAACACTTCGAAACGTGATTGACAACTAGGCCAACGTTCCATCATAGAAACGTGAGAATAGACTGTTCAAGTGATTGCACAAAAATTTACTCGAAAGTTGTCATCAAATGATTTGATAAAAAAGAAAAGTTGCTTTTTTGCACACACGCAGCAATTACTCTTTCGATCGCTTCTTTTGAAGACTAAAGAAAAGAGACTCCTTTTCTATAGGAGGTTTATTTATTTATTCCAAATACCTCATGTAGAAAAAAAGCTTTAATGGGCCTTCAAAACACTTCTTTTTCTCCCTACAAAGCTGATGTTACATTAACAGGAAGTTATTGCTGACAATTATTGAATTAAAATAGACGACGCCGAGTATTTTCAATAACTAAGCTACCCATGGTCTAGCTGGTAAGGTCATGAACTGGCTGCAACTTCTCCCTGATGACTATGCGTAATTTTTCAGCTACCGGAATGCCAGCTCAAAGCGACAAAGGCATTTGACTTAAATTACATTTTTAAAGAAAATAAATTGGTTAACAGAGTATTATTTTTTGTTTTTCTTCCTCCTAATGTAACATGAAATAAAGTATGAACTAATTTTAATATTCTATGTTTTTAATTTGTTTCAGGTATTAAAATAAATGTTCGAAAATGAAAAAATTAAACCAAAAATTAATAAGGATTAAATAAGAGTACAAAAGTAACTACATGATATTAATAAAAGCAAACAATTTCAAATGGGACATTATGAAACGAACCATTTATAGTATAAAGGAATCTGTTCTGATTCAGGGAAAAGCTGAACTACCCATAAATAACTTTTAATCTACTAATCAGATTTTCAGAAGCTTAAATATTTAAACTTCAAAAGAATTACTTCTATCATGCTAAATTAGTGCAGACTAATACTTTTGTTACAACATGAAACTCAAAATGCAATTCCTATTCCTCTGAATAAACATATATTTTTTACTGTGATTTGTTTACTTAAGCCTCATAAAGTATGAAACATAAGTGTTAATGGCAATTATAGATTAAAATAGAACTATACATTAATTTAAACATATTAGAAGTAAGCCTTTCAAAGTTTGGCATTCACGGTTTTATTTTTAACTTGGATTATATTTTTAAAGAAAATAAATTGAGTAACTGAGTAATATTTTAAATTTCTTCCATTATATAACATAGAATGTAGTATGAATTAATTTTAATATTTTATATTTTTCATTTGTTTCAGGTATTGTTGTTGTTGCTGTTGGCATAGATCATTGAGTCAAAGGGTGTGATTGTTCTTATTTTTCCAGTGGCCCCATCTATGACCAAGAATTTGACTTTTGATGCACCCATACGTCGCACCCATTTATAGTGACCCATTCATACATCCACAGACCGTAATTTTGACCTAAACCGGAGAAAAATCAATCTCCGAATCAGTGTCCCAAAATGCATAATTTGTTATGGGAACATGGAGGACTTTGTGACCTGACAGATTTAACGTACACCAGTCACTATTTTCTACACGGAGAGTTATTGTTTTGAAATTATTATGAATATTATGAAAGCCACAATGAGTATGAAGCATAATGAGTCCATGTTTCATAGATTGCGAGTTAAGACATTTAAGGTATCCGTCGAAACTTTAAGCTCTTAAACGTTGTTTTAACTTTACGCATTTCCCACCATATCCGTGCAATTAATTGGGGTTTATGTCATACATATATTAAAAAATCATCCGGAGTCAAATCGCTAAATTGACCTTGATTATTAAACAAATCCGAAATAATTAAATGTTTTAAAAAATATAACTAACTTAAATGAAACTAAAATGATGCATTTGGATTATGTTTTTCGTTATGTTTTGCGTAATGTTTCAAATTTTAATATTCAAATGTAGGATATAATTTTTTTTGTATAAGTACGAGAAAGCCGAGCTTCGTCATAACTTTGTTATCCAAGCTTCGTCATAACTATGATTTTTCACCTCATATTATTTTTCTTTCTAAGTGAAATAACGGGCGTATAAAGTTTCAAAAACATCAGATTGATTTTTTTTCTCATTTATCATTTGTTTTTAGATTAAAAAGAAACACGACTTAGAGTTTGATCTAACTATAAGGTATTTTTCTGAAGTTAGTACACTGTAAAAAAACTAATGTACACTGTGCACTATAAAAAATATCTGTAATTACGGTAATTAAGTACTGGTTTACACTGTACGCAATTCAGGATCAAATTACGGTACTTTTTATCGTAAAATCGAATTTTGCTGCAACAAAGTTACGGAACAAAAAAAACTGATATAAAGTCATTTTTACAGTAATAATTACCATAAAACCACTGTATCTCTCAATAAAATAAATATTTCTCTAAAAATTACATACCGTAATTTTTGCAGTAATAATTACCATAAAAACACTGTATCTATCAATTAAATAAATATTACTATAAAAATTGCGGTGCGATATTTCACAGTAAAAATGATTTTTACAGTAAAATAGATGTTGCAGAAGATGTACACGAAGTGCCGGTACGTAATACCGTAATTTAATACGGAATTTTTTACAGTTTTTATCGAAATTTTTTATATATTTTTTATTTTCTATTTACAAATTTTTGTAAATATTTCATTTCATTGTATTTTAAAATATGTAAAATTAAACCATTTATTTTAGTTTTTTTGCGTTCAAAATGTCTAAGCTATTGAAGAAAGACATGCATTTCAACTAAAATATTCTTCATCCATAAATTGTTTCTGCTATTCGTCGAGAATCCCTTCAATACGTTTTGCGTTTCAGAGATAGATATTTTCAGATTCTGTCACCCTTAGAAAAGAAAGTATGAAATACGTGATATGAAGTTAAACAATCTGAACTCTTTTTCATAGTTATAAGCCACAAAGTTTTCAATTCCTTTCCAAGCTGTTCCCTGTCTTTTCTTTCTTTTTTCATCCAAAGTTTAATTCTGTCATCTATATTTGTTTAAATAGTTCTTTAATTTTTTTAGAAAAATTGGCATAGTTTTGTTTTATAAATTCAGTTTAAAATATTACTTCAAAATATTAACACCTCACTGAAAAATAGGACCAAATTATTTTCTCCTATTTAATGTCTGAGGTTTTTAGTGATATCACTTCAACTTTATACTATTTAAAATGAATAAAAAAGCTGCAAAGACTATGCTGGATATGGATATTCTAATACTACATAGAGGAAATTCAATTCAGGAAAAAATACCGCACTGAATGAAAATGAAATTTTTGACTAAAAAAGAACATAAACCCGGTAATAAAAACCACAATATATGTTATAAAAACCATTTATTTTGTAATTTCAAAGTTTATATGATCACTGTTTACTGGGGAAAAAGCTACATTTCCTAAGAACTATCATTAAGTTCTACAATTTTTAACAATTGTTATCACACATTTAGTAAAAAAAAACTTTGATGGAATAAAGGTTTTTTTACACGGTGCTCTATGGTATCAAAATAAAACTACCGGATGTTAGCACATTAACCAAATTTCATCGCATTACATAAGAGCATATTATTGTCAATTTCCCCAAAGCACTTTGGTAAAAATTAATAAGATTTTGGTGATTTTATAGAGCCAGAAACACGATCAATTTTACCATAATCTGGTAGCTTTGACTATATTTTATTTCTCAATGTAGAACTCGAGCTAATAGTTTGAAGGTATAGCCTTAAATATTCGAAGATATTGTAACATGCATTTTAAGTTTAAGAAATAAACTTTTTTTTGACGGATTAGGTCGAAAAATAACAAAAATCTTACCAAATCCGGAATCTGGAAAATTTGGTCTCAAAAGTAACTCGATTAAATTTACTTTTCAATTTTGCAATTTTTACTGAATGTGTGGTGTAAGTTTCGAAACCAGTTTTGAGCACCTGACTGCTAATTTCAATTTTTAAGTATTTCACTATTTCTCCGTAACTGATGAAGCGAATCAGAGCATTTCTGCAAATGGTTATAAATAATTGTTTAAATTACTCAAAAGTTTTTCTTTCTTTTTGCAGATTAAAAAAATGCGGAGATGCTTTTAACCACACTGAGAAAATATTTTGGTAAAATTACCGTACTATATGGTGATGACATTTATGAAAAAAGCAACATAATTCTGTTATTAAGAACCAATATATACCTATTTAAACAACTCATTTGGCAGTTTTTTCGATCATGTGGTAGAGGTTAAGCGGAATTTCTGGTTTCCAAAATTATAGTTCTTATTACCACACATTTAGTAAATAATGCATAACTAAAGGTAAATTTAATCGAATAAACGGTTTTTATGTCATGTTCTAAGGTATCATGATGAAATTACCAAATTTTACCTCACTTGCCAAATTTTTTCTCATATTATAAAATCATATTTGTTTGTAAATGTCACCAATTTTAAATTTAACCACATTCATTATCAAAGCACTTCGGTAAAATATTTTTGAGATTTTTAATATTTCCATAGAGCCAGAAATACGGTCAATTTTACCATATTCTGGTAGTTTTGATTATACTTTCTTTCTCAGTGTAGAACTGAGGCTTAATAGCTAATCGAATAAGTTAATCGTATAAGCGGTTTTTATGACAATGCTCTAAAGTATCATGTTGAAAGTGTCAAATTTTACCACATTTACCAAATTTTATCGCATATTTTAAAGTAATATTATATTGCAAGTTTTACCAAAATGATTACCAAAGTGCTACGGTAAAAATTACCGCGCTTTGTAATGTTTCCTTTGAGCCAAAAACACGGTAAATTTTTTCATATTCCAGTAGTCTTAACCATACATTTTTCCCGGTGCATCAGGTAATACACTAACACAGTAATAAAAAGATAGCAGCTCAAAATTCTAAAAACAGAATATTTTTATTGTCTATACACCAGCTCACTCCATGTGCACATCAATGGGCAACAACATGCGTTTTGTTCCATTCTATAAATAATTGAACATGGTCTTAGAAGTACAGAGCCATCTATTGGCAAAATATGAAAGCTTTTTGTTTTTGCTGAAATTTTATTCTTCTGGTCTAAATAACATAGATTTGAAGTTCTAGATAGAACTTATCAGTAGCACCATACTTGGGAATTTCTGAGTACCGCCAGTTTAATTTCAACCAATCTGCATGTTTCTTTTCAAATTAAATTTATTTCATGCTAGAATTTCCAGGCATAAAATTTTTGATCACATTATTTGCATCAATCACTTTATTTAATTATATTCTTCAGCAATATCATTAATGTCTGTACCCTAGTCTAAAACTACCTTAGCTTAATTGCATAATTTTGATTAACGTCAAGGAATTTAAAACTAATACTCAATAAGTCATCTTATCTAGCTCATCTTGGTACAACAAGTAACATTATTTTGAAGATTTAATGCAGATTATAATGAATAATTAGTATAATGTCAATAGCAAACTTTATGGATTGCTGACTCCCCTTCTCCACGACAACTTCTAATCATTCGGGAAACTATTTACAGCTCACGAATCTTGATTTAAGCATCTAGAGACATTGAAGAGTCTTAACAATTTGGGAAAGATGCTTCACTTGTGAATCTTCTCAATCAAGCCATAGTGACGTATGCAAATTAGATTGAGGTAGTTATCTTTCCAAGTTACTATTAGAGCTGCTATTAAGTTAGAAGTAGCGGCTGTGATTTATCTAAAGAATAAACTTATCTTTTGTCTAACTTGAAGTCATTTTAATAGAATTTTTAAGGAATACTCCAATGAATAGACGAGAAGTCGTTACCATAATACTTCCCCAACCAGCTTTCTTTCAGGGATTGAAGTGATTAGATTTACCAATATAATAAACTGAATATTTTTCAATATAATAAACTCAGTTATGAAATTAATTGAATTTTAAGATTTAATTAAATTTTGGAAACTTTTAATCGTCACAAGTGAAGCTACACATAATTTCATAACAGACATAAATTTAAGGGTTTTAAGAAAAATGTAGGTGAATTATTTATTTATTTTATTATATTGTTCATTTTTTTTTAAAAAAAGCAAGCATTTGATCTTTTTATAATTCCTTATAAAAGGATTTTAACTTATTAGTTTTTAGGTATTTTTACTTATTATTAAGAATCTGATTCAAAGTTCTAGAAATTATTATATTATTAATAAAGATTTACTGCATACTTCTAGAAAAAATCACAATAACAGGTCCCGACTGTTCCTTGCGGAAAAGCAAAAAAATGTATTTTGATTAGCGTTTTACAAATCGTTTTCCACTTCCAAATTCTTGATTATCCGCAAAAATGTTTAATTTGAGAATATGAAAGTAATATTAAGTTATTATTTGAATTAAAAGAGCTGTAAAATTTAGAATTTTTACTACGTTTTAGTAATTTTTTAGTATTTTAGCTTGATAATGAACTAATTACAGTAATCTTGCTCTTCTATACGTCGTCGTTGGTCTGAAAAAAAAGACGTTATAAAGTGTATTTACTATAGGAATGAATCCCTTACTATCCAATGTTTTTTCGACTTTTACTAAATAAAATAATAAAAAAGATGAGATATTTACTAAAATTTATCTTACTATTACAATCCTTGGACAAATTTTATAATTGTGTGCAATGCTCTTTCAATTCGCTTAAAAACTTCTCGAAATATGGAGTAATACGCAAAAAGTAAAATTAACATTAATGGATCCAAACTTCAGATCACTCTCCTGACCAAACTAAGGGGACCATACCTCTCAGATTGCAGCTATCTCCAATATTTTTAGAGTCAGAAATCCAAATTTGTTGTAAAAGAGGCATGTTTAATCAGAGAAAGTACGTTTTTGCGTCTGATTTCATAATTTAAAATAATGTGTGCACTAATTAATTAGCTAATTTGAGGTGCCCCCTTTGAACCATTATGATTAGGTCCAGTCCTAAGACGTAAAGATCCGATCATTAAATCAAAAGTTATGCAGAGTGGTCTGTTTTTTGTGCACTTATGCATAAATTCTAAAAGTGTGAGATAATTGTCACTTTTGCCATTCGAGTATCATTGATATCATGAAATGTTTGCGATTATTTTGGAATAAGTTTAAAAGAACTCCTCTGAAACAATTATCTGTTCCAAAACTTAACACTTTAAGACACTATGTTAACGAGAAGGATCATGAATGAAAGTTTCAAATTTTCTCAAAATAATCTATTGCTTTAAAGTATCTTTTCACATGAAAACTGTCTAAATCTGTCTTAGTTTATTAAAAAATACAATGCTGCTTAATTTACAGTATTTTGAGCTAGTGATTTTAAAAAGTGCGCATCCCCACCCCCTTAAACCATCGAAACTTTTATTCTCTAATGAAATTTGATATAACTTAAGTAAGAACTTCATTTGCCTCTAGAAAAATATAAAAATTTGAAAAAACAATTGACTTGTTTCAAGCGTTCGAAAACAGGCGTTCATTTTCAATATTTGCCAATGAGAAGAAAAAAAATAAACAAAAGAATAAGAAAAAACAAAGCATAATACTTTTGTTTCTTTTTTTCCACGTCTAGCAAGTCTTGAAAATTGACGTGTGTTTTTGAGCGCTTGTATTTTTGAAGAGAATAAAGTTTTTATTCAAGTAATATCTTACCGCTGCAGTTTCTTGTGATAAGACATAGGATCACAATTTTAAACTAAGACATTGTTTTACAGTCATAATTAGTAAACTGAAAAAATTTTGAAAACTAAAAGTGTCATAGTTTGTATAGAAAATATGGCGTTCTTAGTTTTCAAAATTTTATTTCAATTCCAACATAATTCCAATTAAAAATATTTAAATTCGAGACATAAACATGTCGTATGAATCATTTAGTTTCTATTTAAAGCTTAGTTTCTTGAAAATTTTGTTTTGAATTACAAATTTCTGTTTTTTTTATTGTGTTTGCTAATGTACCAGTAACTTCCGTGTAAAGTAGTACTCACGTAATTACAATTTTTTATTTATTTTGTATCTTCTTTAAAGAAATAGCAAATTTTAAGATTAGACACTGAGAAAAGCCAGATGCTAGTGTTCATTTCAGATCTACGAGGAGAAAAAACTTACTGAAAAAAATTCTAAGCCATTATTCTGCGTCAAAATTTTAATTCTGTGTTTCTAAGTTTAATATTGAGTTAAGTTACGTGCGTGACTTTTGATTAAATTCTTTAAGTCTTGTTTATGTAAAGACATTAAACTTTTATTCTACATTTGCCATTTTTTAATTAAGGAAAAAACAGTTTCTTCGAACATTATTATTTCTTTTACTATGAATTAATTTTAACTGTACAGTGAGCAAAAAAATAAACTGACCACCCTGAATAACTTTTGATCTAATGATCGGATCACGCTCTAGGACTCCATCCTAATGACTCGAGGGGGTGACGTCAAATACGCTAATTAATAAGTGCAGACTTTCTTACTTTATTTCTACTCAGACTCCTACTTCAGACTTCTTTCTTACAAGAGACTTCATTCGTTGTTTTAACATTTTAAACTAATAATCATTTCTTTTAATCGATTTTGAAATTTTTAATACATTACTAGAAAAATTTCAACTTATAAATAGTTGTACAAATTAAGAGAGTCAAATTGGTTCTCTATTATTCGTAAATGCGTTTTTTACTATAAAAGCAGAAATTAAATAGCTATTATATGAACATGTGAAACTAAAATTTATTTTCTGTTTGTACAGTGTGCCAGAAAAGGGACCACCCAGAATAACTCATGATCTGATGATCAAATCTTCACGTTTTTTGACTCAATTTTAATGGCTCGAGGGGGTTGACCTATAATATAAAATTGATTTAGTGCAGAGGATATTTTAAGTTACAAAATACGACTCAAAAACATACTTAATATCGTCTGCCCACAAATTAATTTTCATATTTTGGTAAACAGGGATTTTGTAATATTTTTAGACATTTTTATAATATTTGTTTAATAATTTCAATAAAATTAAAAAAGTTTAACGTTATTTTATTATACTTTTCCTGTTATTTAAACCTTTTTGAAGTTTCAGCCATTTAATTCGTCTATTTGTTTCACAAAAAGGCTTCACATCTTGACGAATAATTCATAGAATACTTTTACTTCAAATTAAAGGAATATAAGAAATATATGTACTTGCACAAATATATGTACTTGAATTCAACCTACAAACATAAAATTAAATTTTTTGATACGCTTAAAATTATCAACTTTATTATCCATCACAGATGAACACTTATATTAAAATTCAATCATTAGATAAATTATTTCAAAATTACGAGAACATATACCTCCCAATGGGATGACCCTGGTTCGAATCCTAGCGGCGGCTGGTTGATACGAATCCTGCTCCCGGCTCGCACTTACCACAATGCTGACATAAAATATCCTAAAAGGCAGACGGATCATGGGTTAGAATAATCGTGACGTTGGGCCAACCCTGGGAGATTTTCATGGTTTTCCGCACCGTGTAACGCAAATGCGGATTAGCTCCATCAAAAAGTCCTCCACTAAGGGAAATTTCTCTCAATACTTGATCCAGGTGCTCCCTTGTCTACTGGATTGGGTTCAAAGATATACGACTACCGAGTTAAATATTAGTAGTCGTAAACCCGAAAATTAGGTCTGCTGTTCAACAACGGTTATGAAATAAGATATGTTAAGATCCGCTGTGTCTCAAGGGATAGAGTGCTCGGCTCTCGATGAGTTAACCCAGTTTCGAATCCCAGTGTAGACTGTTTGATACGAATTTTGTTCACGTCTCTCATCGGTCGCAGTGCGACATAAAGTAATCTCAGTGGTAGACGTAATATGGATTAAAATCTCCTTGCTGTCGTGTTAACAGTGTGAGGTTTTCGTAGTTTTCCTCTCCGTGTAACGCAAATGCGGGTTAGTTCCATCAAAAAGTCCTTCACGAATGCTAACCTTTTTCTAATGCTTGATCCAGAAGTTCCCTTGCCTTCTGGTTTGGGTTTAAAATTACAAGGATACCGAGTTGAATATTAATAGTCGTAAAACTCAGGATAAAGACGGCTGTTCTACGCCAGTTATAAAATGAAACAAAATAGAATGAATATAGAAGAATATTGAAATTAAAAATAATAATTAAAATAGGAGATATGGTTATTTGCCGGGCCTTCTTTTACGTCACTGGTTGAGAGATTGAATAAACGAATATTACAAAAATGTTACACTAAAAAATTAACAGATTGAACAATTATCTTATATCGAAGTAAATGAAATTAAAGAAATTCCCAATTTTAGTTTCGGGAAAACTGCCAGTTCAGACTTTCTTTGTAAGACCCTCGTTCCATTCTAAATTAAATTCCATTCCTAAATAGAAAATAGTTTCTATTCGGTTTTAAAACGTTCTAGTATTTTATTAACGAGATCATATTCTTACATTGAATAGATAGATAGGGTGTGGAGGTTGTCTTTTGAACAATTGGTTTTAAGTTGCTCTGTTTTAAGCGCCTAACTGATATGATATTCAACTATAAATCGATTGGACTCTTCAAAGAAAGTTGCAGCTTTTATTTAGAAGAGCAGAGGTAATATCGATTCTTAGAGCTTAGAAACAGCGAAATCATTTATTCGATTCGTCGAGCTAGCATTTAAATCGCTCGAGCATTCAATCTGACGGAACTCAGATTTCCGTTTGGAATTCGATAGTATCCAAAGAATCTCGCAATAATTACGCTAAATCTTTCTCTTTCTAAATAAGAAAGAAGAGAAAATACTTTTGTTTCTTTGTTCAATTGTCTTAGACTTAGTAATTTAACTCTAATTTAAAATATTGGACAGTGTTTTAGTTCAACATGGCTAAAAATGAATAATGATTTTAATAAATGTTCAAATATAGAACAAAAAAAAATTAAAACTATTCGAGGCAACTGCGATGATTTATTTTTGTACGTATTTGTGTAAAACAAGTATTTAACACTAGACCAAAGCAACTTTTTAGATTTTTAAAGAAAAATTGCTTTTCGGAGCGCAGCAAGAAATTATAAAAACTAACCTTCTAACTAACCTGCTAAATCGTTTAATTCAGTCATGACGTAGGAAACTTTATTTAAAACCAACGCCTTGCAAAATTATGTAGGCAAGTAAACTGACCTCCAGTTTGTGGAGTGAGTTATATTTTAATATTAAATTAATAAAATAATTATTAATTTAAAAAAAACTATATTTTGAAGAGCAAAAATATTAACAATTGTAAAGGATTAGAAACAAAGAAAACATTTATTCGATTCGTCGCGCTAGAATTTAAATCGCTCTAGCGTTCACTATGGCGGGATTCAGATTTTCGTTTTGAATTTAATTGTGTCCAAAAACTATTGCAATGATTCCGGTAAATCTTTTTCTTTCTAAATGAGAAAGGAGAGTAAATTCTGGTTTCTTCTTATGAGTCTTATATTTTGTACGTTTCGGTAGATTTCTAGTATTCTTAAAAATGTACAAATATAGAATGCCGTAAAATCGTCTAATCAATTGATTAAACTATAATAGTAAAATTTCTTAGGATATTATTGCATTTATGTGTTTAACACCGTTGTCGTACACCACCCCATGGCAAATTTCAGGTTTTTTTGAAAATTTCTGGCATCCTAGAATTTGTTTTTAAAGACTATCGCCTTATTTATCTCTTGGTTAAGGAACTTATCAGAAGCGAAAGAACCATATATTAATCCTTGCAAATTTGTGATTGATGATAAAGTTATCTCTCACCAAAAAAAACTATGGTAAAAAACAATTAAATAATTAACTTTAAAAAAATTTATTCTATTCAATTTTCTTTTTAACGTTATACTTTGTACTAAATAATTAGTAATAAGAGCTATATTTTTGAAAACCAGTTTTATCGGTAAACCGCTACCACACGAACGGAAAAAGTACCAAATTAATGATTTAAATACCGTATATTTTGGTTTCATTAAATAGAAAGATTTTTTTTTTACCCGAAATGTCATTACGAAGCACTTTGGAAACATGTTTGGTAAAATTTAGCATAAATTTGGTTCTATTTTTGTGCTGTTTGATAGAAAAATACAAAATTTGGTAATATTACCAAATTTGTATAAGTAACCACACTAGTGTAAACAGAAAAAAAATTTAAAAATATCAAGTTTGATAATCTTTAATTTATTAGGTATAAACTTATTAACTTTGTTTTCGGTCGGTTAGCTGTTTTCATTACTATATCGTCTATCGCAATAGTTGCTCCTTTTTATATTACTTATTATAGATAATTTGAATGAATAAAGCTTATACAAGTTAGATACGAGGAAAGCTTAATATTCACAAATAACATGAATACACTTTTTCCTTTTCAGATTAAAATCTGGTTTTATGAAGCATTGAATAAACTGATTGGACTTATGCATTTTAATCTATGGTTAAACTTTCTTCCAGTTTATCCATATAGTTGGAAAATTTATCCATAGATTATGGTTAAATCTATGGATAACCTTTCCTCTTTACAACAATTAAACAAAGGCTTACTCAATTATCTATATCAAACCAATAAAAGAGGGAGTTTTTTTAAATCGTATCTTATTTTACTGTATTTTCCTATTTTTCATTTTGACTACAATATTTACTACTATAACTTATCAATGAATTTGAAACTACCGAAGTAATAAAGCAGTAAATATATACTGTGAAAATTACAAAGAAAAAAAATATACTGGAGCACAGTTTTATGAAACCTTAAATAATATCCTTTGATAACAATTTTTTGAGAGGTGTCTGTATTTATTAATCTATTAACTATTTAATAATCAATTAACTAGTCTGTTTAGCTTTCCTAATTTTAATAAAAGGAAAATCGAAGAATTACCTACATTTTCACATACTAGATCCATAAAAAAAAACATTTCATTTTACAAATTTATCATAACTTATGATTTCTTTCTCTTCTAATTTTGATTACAATGTTCACTATAACTTATTGAGGACATTTAAACCACCAAAGTAATAAATCATCAAATATATTTCAATAAATGATGTAGATTTGTCAAACCACGAAATTGAGGCAATGAATTTGTATATATCCAATGCAAGACCAACAATACAAGTTACAAAAATAAATCAATGAAATAAATATAACAATGCTAAAGTAATATTTCCTACTTTTTCTCGGCATACATTAGATATATAAAAAACATTACTTAAATATCCAAAGTTTTGAGTTAAGTTAAATTTTATCCTTTGATCGCAACTTTTTTGAGATGTATTTATTATAAACTTTTAAATTTTTAATGAAAAAAAAAACGAAATTTCTTCCTTATTAATATACTGGACCATTAAAAAACATTTTCTTTTAACACTTCATCATATTTTATCATTTCTTCCTCTTCTAATTTTTAGTTACAATGTTAACATAACTTATTGATGATATATAAACCGCCAAAGTAATAAATCAGCAAACATATTTCAATAAATGATGTAGATTTGTCAAACCACGAAATTGATGTGGAGAATTTGTATGGATCTAATGCAAAACCAGCAACACGAGGTACAAAAATAAATCAATTAAATAAATATAACAATGCCCCAGTAATGTTTCCTACTTTTTCTCGGCATACAATAGATATAGAAAAAATGTTACTTTAACATCCAAAGTTTTGGGGAGGTACAATTTCTATCCATAGACGCCTTTTTACAATCTGTCTTGCTTACAGAAAAGTGCCTTAAGTGAACCGTGAGAGTTTTACCTTCTGTTCATCTTTTCCGAAGATTCTCTTTTCCTTGCAACATTCATTCCTCAAAAAGAGAACTTGGATTCTACCGAGCTTTGTGAGATCCAATGAAAAGAGCTTCGACCAAGAGAAGCTGATGAGTTTACAACTTGAGAATTGTCCCAGCTGCTTTTGTAGCGTATAGAATTTCCACAGAAATTTTTGAAGTGCTCTAAGCTGACACAAACGTAGCTAAGAAAGTTCAATAAACTATTTACTTTAAAACTGGACAAAAGAAAATTGAGCTAGAGAATAATATTGCGGTTTTATATTCTGAAAATATGAGAAGGTGTTTGCAGCGAATAAAAAAGAAATATTACTATAAGCTGCTACAATGTGCATACCAAATATAATGCACGGTAGCTGCTATTTATTTACGATGCTTCCAATACGCATTTATTTTTCGGAATATCATTATCTTTATTTTTTTATTTATTTCCAACAAAGAAATGTATTGCTTTTTAATGTAAAATTACTGCAACTACATTATTTAATATTAAGTTTTGCATTTATTCCAACAAGAAATGGGTTAGAACTAAGTTTTGCGAAAGCGTACTATTGAATCAATAATAAGCATCAAAGAAAACTTTTTCAGTCAATTAAAATCGAAATATCGAAGTCAATTAAAATTAAGTCATTTAAATTCAGTCAATTAAAATTAACTCATTTAAATTCAGTTAATTAAAATTAAAAAATATCAAATAACTGGCAACTTAATTTTTTTTCAAGAGTTAATACCACGGGCATCAAAAATGGTAAATTTTAACCCATGTAAAATTTTTATATTCATCAAAGATCGCATTTATATATTTAGGATTTACATATATCTTTACAACGCAGTTTCCAATTTTATTTTTCTTATTGCTAAGCATTATTATTGACTTTATTTTGTTGTGAAGTTCTGTTGGGAGCGTGAAGTTTGATGAAATAAAAGACGGAATCAATTACAATGTGACAAATGTAAATAGCATTATGTGTTCTAGGTTATGCTAATCAAACGATGTTTTGATACTGACATAAAAAATGGTAAAAAAAGCAAAATAACTGAAGTGTTTCAGAGCCATGGGACCCGTATAAAGTGAAGCTTTTTCATTGTAAAGTCATGAGTTTAATATTTATGGGGTGAAATTATAAACATGTCTATTAGAAACAAAAAATTATTAGTAGCAAGAAATCTTTTAACATTTCTGCTAGAAACAGGAAGTACCGAAAATGGTCCAAAAGCAAGCAAATTTGGTTCAACAGACAGCAAAATAATCCATTGAAATCATTTCCTTAACAAAGCATACTAAATACCGCAAAATTGGTGGGAACTCTAGAATCCCTCGCTTCTGACAAGCAACCAAATTTTAAAATTCTAAAATCCCTATTACAGTACCAGATAATTTGTACTCTAGGCAGCTTTGTTGTCGTTAAAAAATTCCATTCATGGAATATGAATTTATCAAACTCTGCACCATGGATGATAAACATAATAATATAAAAAGGAATGATGTATGATTTTATATAAGAAAACTGATTAAAAATAAATGTTGAAAAAGAGATTCTGTGGAACATTAAGGATAATTTTATCACTCACTTATTGCTGTTGAGCTTTATTTCATAACTTCAAAAAACTTGAAAAAAGTAATTTTTTACTACATTTTTAAAACGAAATATTTGCTCAAAATAATTTGTAATAATTTCTATACCTGGTTTACTTCTGCATATGTGAGAGAAAAAAATCACATTTAAAGATTCCTTATTACAAATTTTACAACTGCAACATTCTTTCGTAAGCTAAAAAGCTATAATGATACGCTTTTAAAGGATGTCCCAAAATTAACACAAAGTTTAAATTTTATATCATTAGTGGAATGAAATGTTATCAAGGAAAATAATAGAGCTGCGGCACATTGGACATATCATGTTTATTCAAAACGGAGTACTACAATATGTTTTTATTGTTGAGTAATATTTTGAGTATTGCTGATTTATTTTCTCACTTCAGCTGTCAGAGTTGGCAGCAAAGATCATGTGACTTATTGAAATAGATCCTTTCGATTTGGTGTTTTTTCAAGTCTAATATTTATTCCATTAAGCTCATAATTGAAATTGAGTGTTGCATCAACAAAATTCAAACAACATTGAAGCGAAATCACCATTGCAATTTTCGACAAAAGAGTTCTCCTGGACCAATGAAATTGCAGCATTTACCTATATGCTGTTTCAGACACAAATCTTTACTGTATATTTTATAAATAAATAAAAAAAATGGAAATTTTTAAAGAAAACCTATATTTTCGATCGAAATTGCATTTTGTGTGAACTTTAGGATGTTCTGTATTTGTATAAATAGTGTGGTCTTAATGCAGAAATTACTTGGTTTCTGAACGTCCAAAATATAACCGTTGGAATAGCTTTATAGAAATCGGAAAATATTTCTCCCCAGACATCCAATGAAAATTGTAACAACACTTTATCAAATTTTAAATAGAAATTTAGCAAAAGGATTCAACCAACCTTTTTCATTTACACCTCAACTCCTTTAAAAGTTATAATTTCAAAAAAGAAAGAAACTTGGCGATTAGTCAGAAAACTTCCCATTTCTGATTGGCTCAATTTTTCAACCACTGGGAGAAATTTCGAAAACTCATAATGGTCGATATCACACGAATCTTCTGTCTATCCATTATCGATAAAATGTTACCTTTCGATACACACGGTTAGAACTACTTTTTATTTCTTTACGAAACCACTTTAATCCCAAAAGATGGCTGGAAAAGCTTCTCCTCCAGCTACATGAAATCTAGGCCCCTGACTAATCAGCCATGAAATCACAGCTAGCACAAACAAGGGACTAATTTCTAAGTTTGGCGAGATTTTCCAAAATGATACCCCAAGGCATCGTTTCAAAGAGCACTTAAAATAATGCTCATACGCTCTCTTGAAAAGCACTCGCTTCCAACAGTCTTCATTTATTAACAGATCATCCCCTTATGAGGTAAAACACATAACGTGATAGATACCCTTAGGCAGTCAGTTACAATAAAAATGATATTTGGAAGGGGCAAACTGACACACCCAATTGTTTTCAGAATATGATACCAGTAATAAATATCCGGGCATCATTGTGGTACTTATTTCGCTTTTAACGGGTATCAATTAAAATAAGCGATAAATGGATTGACAAAGAGAAACTAAATAGAATTTTGGAAGAGAATGGAATTATTTTTACGTAAGTGATTTGGTTTAAAATGGCGGTAATTTATGTAGAATAAAGTTGGAGTAGTCATAAAAATTATTTTTCGAAGAATATGAGGTGATAAAATTTTTCATTTAATGATTATTGTCTTTATATATCTCATTAGGTTTCTAACAATACTTATTTGTATATTTTTTCATAATATTTCAAATTAATTGCAAAAAGCTTAGTTTAAATTGAAATTGATAATGCATATCCATTAAGTTGTATTTTATTGCTATACAAAAAAGAAAAAAGAATTATTTATTTTAGTGATTCAAAAAACTGAAAAAAATGAATAAGTAAAAAGCATGCAAAAAAATTTAACTCAAAATATATTATTTTGCTTGTAATATCCCTTTCAATAACTATTTAGTAAATCTTATAAAAAACAAGTCAATTGTTAAATTTTTCTTTCTATAAAATACAGAAATATTTTTTTATTTTGTAAATAAATTTATATATATAAGGACAGTATGAGTTTAATTAAAAAAACTACAAGTTAATTTGCCACCTTAAAACTCTAATTATGTATGGGTAATATGAATTTAGTTATATACCCCACACTTTATTTTGTCTCCTTAAGGCTAACTATAAAAAGATAATCTGAGTTGACTGAGAAACCAATATTTTAGTTCTTCATTTTAAGAAAGTCCAGGACGCATTTTTGAAGCATTTTTAAAAAGTGCCAGCATTTTTTTAAAATTGCTTATTTTTGTACCTTTAAAAAATACGCACATTTAAAAAACATTAAAACTAAAAAAAACTTTTAAAAGTTTAAATTTCTTGAAAACGTTATAACTTAAAATATATGCTTCCATGGTGATTTTTTTAGATTACTTTAAATCAAAATGTTCATGATTTAATTTTTAATAGTTTTGGTATTGGGTAAAAAAATTAAAAAATTAAATTTTCATAGTTTTCCTTTTATGCTGTTTTTAAGACAATATATAAAATTTAAAACTGTTTTACAGACTTCCTGAAGTATAATTAAAATTAGATGAGTGAAATAAATACGTTTTTAATTTTTCATTAAGTAACATGAATATAAAATGAGACGTTGGAAATATATAATTTAAATTTAGACAAAAAAACGTTAAGAAATTTTCATTGAAAACAGATTCTGATAAGCCAAGCCTAACTTATATTAAGATAAAAGTATAATATTGAAAAATTTAAAAGAAAATAAATAAGGGAAAAATAAGATTTTTATGTTTTAGATACAGATAATACTCTAAATGTGTAATAGCAATATGTAATTAATTGAGCTTCCGAGATTTTTATATTCTAGCAGCCTGTTCTAGACATAAATTCATTTTATTTAAAACTAGAATTTTCATCAGTGCTTTAAAATGCATATTTCAGTTCAATGTACGGAAAAACAGAAACCAATCTGTATCTTGCAAAAGTATAATTTTTCTCTATTTGAAAGATTATAAAAATTAAGTTTTTTTGTGCTCCGTAACCCGTAAAAACTTTATAAATATATATGAATGCATTGTGAGCATTCAACTGAGCACCTTGCTGTTTAATTTGTTAACAGTCAGTTTTAAATTAAAAATCACTCTGAGGAAAAAAAACATGATCAAAACTACCAGAATATGTTAACATGTACCGTAGCATATACCGTACCGGCTCTATGAGAACACTAAAAAGTAATTTTTATCGAAGCATTTGACATAAAGATTTGGGGAAATTAACAATAAAATGCGGTTTCATAATATGCGATAAAATTTGGTAATTTCATCATGATACATTAGAGTAGAGCACCAAATCCATTTATTCGGTAAAATTTACTTTTCAGTTTTGAATTGTTAATAAATGAGAATGAGAACTCTAATATAGAAAACCAGAATTTCCGCTAAACCGGGAACATATGAACGGAAAAATTACCTAAAGAATGGCTTAAATAATTTTGCTTTATAAATTAGAATTGAGGCTATCTCTAGCAGGAATGTCATTACCATACAGTACTGTAATTTTACCAGAATTATAGACTCCATGCAATTTATATAAAACCAGATTTCTGCATTTACGCAGAAACTTTTTTTCCCTGGTTGTTTCAAAATTTACGCCAACAATTGTCAAAATTTCCAACACATGGTAGTTGAGTTATTTGTATATTTAGTATTTAATGTCCACTCAAGTTTCACCACGCAATATTATGCGCTTAAAAAACCTTTGCGAAGCTGTGTGAGACTTCCGAAGTTTGGTACACGAATCATACTTCTACGGTTAACTTTTAGGCGTTTCAGTTAGTACGTTCTCTTTAAAATGTCAGTCATAAAAAATGAAGAAAGTTGCGTGCTTTGAGGTGACGCAGCTACAACTTTAACTTAAAGATCTTAGCAAAGATTTGCCATTGTCATCAGGATTCACAAGAGAGCGGCAAGCACAACGGTTAATTGCCACTTTGCGTGTCATAAATGAATTGACAGTTTCTAACTTCTATAAAGAACTTCGTGGAAACTTACTTCAATTCCATTAAGCTTAAAAAACTCTTACATATATAAAACTGTTTCCTAAATTTCCTTAAAAATCCAGAGACTTAAAAAAAGTTGCAGAAATATTACTGTTTCGAAGAGTAATCTATAATGCGTTGAAATTTTAATCCAAAGAAATAAATCACAATAACACAAATCGCAACAAATTGATTCGATAAAGAAACTTCGAGGTGATAATATCGTAAATTTCTCTATATAGTCAATACAGATTGTTCCGAAGAAATTGCACATAATATATAAGTCCAGACTTCTTGTCAAAATTGAATTAAAAATGTATACACCCCAAATTTTATCGAATTTTAATGAATTTTTGCTGAGACTGAAAACATTAAAACATATCTAATTCCCCGATTATGCCGTTTTGTTGTTTACTTTACATCCTTTTTAAATCTGAGATCCCTAATAAGTGATTTTTTTTTTCAAATTTGATAAGGATAAAAAATATATATATATCATAATGATGGTCATTACAGAATACTTAAATTAGCAGAAAAACAAAGTACTTTGTACTGTACTTTGAGAAAAAAGAAGTATGCTCAAGACTATCAGAATGTGGTAAAATTTACCAAGATTCTGGCACTATGGGAACATCAGAAAGTTCGATAATTTGTACCGAAGCTCTTTGGTAATGGTTTTAATAAAATTAACGATAAAGACATGGTTTTATAACATATGGTAAAATTTGATAATTGTAGTAATTTTATCACAATACTTTAAGACCCTGGCAAAAAAATTATTTATTCTTTTAAATTTACTTTTCAGTTTTGCATTTTTCTACTAGATGTGCAGCAATGTGAACTGTAGTTTTGAGAACTAAAATTCAACAACTCGGATTATTTTACTCAAAGCAAAGTAATACATATATATGAAAAGTTCTAAAAGATAATTACTGTTGATGATATAAGATGATAAATTGTATTTCAGTTAACCAATTTATACCTTAGTTTTTTTTTGTTTTTTTTATAGAGCTTTTTAACACAAAACTATATTAGTATAAAGTAATTTGTAACCTAAGAAGACAATTTTTGGAGAACAGATAAAAAAATATTTAACAAAAATATAAACTTTTTTTTATATTATAGTATGACGGAGAAATTGTCGAGAGATAAACCCATCAATATGTTATAAAAAAAGCTATAATTCTAATTGATAATAATTTCATAAATATTTAAATAATTTTTGGTAACGTATGTATGGGTTATACTTTAAAAGTCAATTACTTTTACAATATATATATATATATATATATATATACCCTATAAAATATATACAGAGAGCGAGAGATACATGTATACACAGAGAAAAAAAGTACCGTAAAAACTACCAGAATAAGGTAAAATTCACCGTGTTTTTGACTCTGTGAAAAAAATTTCACCAAAAAGGTTGGTAATTTTTACCGAAACACTTTGCTAATGATTTTGGTTAAGTTAATCGTAAAATATGGTTATACAACAAGTGATTAAATGTATTATATGTGCTGAGATTTTTTTCACGATACCTTGCCTTAGATCATGGCATACAAATTTATTTGGTTAAACTTACTTTTAAGTTTTGCATTTCTTTACTAAATGTGAAATAAACATATGAACGAATAAATTAACAAATGAATGGTTTAACTACCGTATATTTTGATTTTATTACCCAGAATAATGTTTGCTTGTTTGTTTTTTCACCAAAAATGTCATTATCATACATTCCAGCAATTTTATTACAATTATTTTTCCGTGCACCGTGCATCTTAGACAAATTTTATTGTATCATTTCTTCCTCTTTTAATTTTAATCTTCTTCCATTTTTTTATTTCAATCTTTTTTTTGTTTTGTTTTAAGACAAATACTCATTATCATCACGCAAAGTGCTTTGTAATTGATAAAATTAAGACATCAGCTTAAAAACTGTAAACTTTTAACTTATATCAGTGGTGACATATATCAAGCATTTAGTTGCTTATGTAGTTTTTTACTATTTTCACATCCAACCTTGTAAATATTAATGACATTTCATTTATTTATCTATTAAATTACTTGAAATAAGCAAATATGTTACTAGATACCATTAAACCTCAGATAGTTTTAGATTTTCATGTTTTTTTTCTTCTTCGCTTTTTGCACTGCTTACCTATCTTAAACAGATTTGCAACATTTATTTTAATTGTTTTCTAACTAATCTCCTAAATTAGCATTAGTATAAGTAAAATATTAATAAAAAATTACTGAAAAATTTTAGCCTAAAATATTTAGTTATTAGAATTGATCCTTAGTTATTAAAATTGACTCGGTAAATTACTTTAATATTTTAAATTCATTAATATGAATACTATTAGTTCACGGATCTAATTTAATAGTTTTCCTCTTGATTGCGTAAAATGCTTTAAAAAATAATCTTCAGTGAAACTTTTGAAATACAATTAAGGATCTGTAAAAGCATTAATATGTTTGGTACATTTCCGCCAGCTAAATAACTTGATTCCTTTCCAGACAAATTTGAAATGCATTTTTTACCTGAACATATATGGTGGTAAATAGTTAATGAATCATCTTTTATCTTTCTTAATAACCGCAAACTAATTGCCTGCTTCGTCAAAATTTAATTAATTTTCGTTAATAATCAAGAGTTAAAAATCGGTTAACATTAATATAAGTTTTTAGAAATTCTTCAAACATGTTACAAGAGGAAATTTTACCTAAAAGTAAGAAATATCTCTCGGATACCACCAATAGAAACCTTATATTTATACGTTATTGAATTTTTCCCTCCCCTATGCTTGAAAGAGGTAAATTTTTAATAACCTTAATTAGAAAACTCTCTAACATTTTACTTAATGCAGGATTGCGTTTGATATTAATAATTAGTATAAGAATTTCTCGCTTATGTTTAAACGCAAAAAGAAGATAACTCAATGTAATCAAATGAATTAAAACTCAATAGTTAATCAATAGCAATCCTAGTTAAAGAGTGTCTTGATCAATATTTACATTTGTTTTAAAACACTATTATTTATTTTATTTTATTTTTATTTATTTATTTATTCTTATTTATTTCATTTTTTATTTATTTATTTATTTATTTTTTGCAAGATTACACGTTATTAACTTTTTAATCTTTTTTGTCAACTGCTAAAATACATTGCTTCGTTAAAGTATATTAGTTATTAATATCCTCTAAACTACAAGTACAATTCAAACTTTTGATTTTCTCAATGTTTAAAATGGAGTCATTTTGCGTTTCATTTTTGGTAAATTTATTGGAAAAAAAATATTTAATACAAATTGTCTTTATAGTATTTAATTTAATTCATTATTGATGTCAATATTTGATGTTAGTTTTGAGTAATATCATCTGAT
Organism: Parasteatoda tepidariorum; assembly: GCF_043381705.1. Classification (NCBI taxonomy): domain Eukaryota; kingdom Metazoa; phylum Arthropoda; class Arachnida; order Araneae; family Theridiidae; genus Parasteatoda; species Parasteatoda tepidariorum. The sequence continues at coordinate 61,744,324 of NC_092214.1, forward strand.
ATCGTATAAAATATACGCTTAAAGCACTCTAAACTCATTTATCCCAATTTCCAGTCTGCAATGAAATGACTTGTTTTTATTTTATTTTTCTCCATAATATTTTTCGCACTTTAATACTGAAAGTGACAGTAGTTTAGCCGAAATGCTGGCAAGTTAATTTATTAAATTTTTTTTAATGATTTTAGTAAATTTATGCTAATTATATAATCAAGGATAAATCTAGTAAGTTGGGTGATCCAACTTTGACAGCTTATTATTTGGCTTTGGTTTAATATTTTTTTTCCACTATAGTTGAAATTTAAAATTTTCTACCGGCTGAAAGAAATCATAGTAAGCTCTAATTGAAATTAAAACATTTCTAAATTAATTTTATTTAAAATGGAACAGTCGAAAATTACTTCCTGCGCGTTCCACAGAGACATCGCAGACTTCGAGAAACATAGCAGGCTACAGCCTCGAAGACCTCGCGAAACATTGCAGGCCTCGGCATCGTAGACCACGCGATACGAAAACAGAGTATTTGCTTTAATGCTGGTTGAAGTAAGATGAATCACCAAACATGCTCAAAAACGCCATTCTAGGAATTCATTTACTCTTGTGTGCCAGGGTTTTCTACAACTTATATCAAAAACCTGCCACTTACATGCAAAAGTGTAGAGAAAATATGGGTGCACAGTTTGACGTATTAATTTGTTCCTTATATCAAGCTATTTTTGCTATTTTTAAGCTATTTTTCCTTTTTTCATATACAAATTTCATACTTGATGATCTAATATATTGCTGTTGTTATAATGTACATTGCACAAAAAAAAAAAAAAAAAAAAAAAAAAAAAAAAAAAAAAAAAAAAAAAAAACGAACAACCATGAAGAACATTTGATCTAGTGATCGGATCTTCACGTTAATTCTTGCGGACAATATGCGGTTAATTCTTTGTTACAAAACACAAAAATTCACTTTCTCTGAATAAATAACATACAATTTTTCGAATTTTTTAAAAAATGCTACTTTTTTTAAAATTAAATTTCCCAGAGGAACTAATCGACTGATATCACTCAAATTTTGCATTTTTCTATTCAAAATTATATTCTTTAAAATGATATAAAAATTGTATCCCTTACAATTAAAATTTTTTGGACGATTATGAAATCAAGTGATACTAATTTATTAAAAGCATGTATAGACGAATTTTATAATTGTGTGCAAAAAATTTTCAATTCGTTTCGTGATATACGCAATAAGTAAGATTAAGAATAAGAGGTCCAAGCTTTAAACCGCTTTCCTGGTCAAACTATTAGGACCATATTTCTCAGATTACGGCTACCCTCGATATTTTGAGGGTCAGAACTACGAATGCGTCGAAAAAAGGTATGTTTATTCAGAGAAAGTGCGTTTTTGCGTCAGATTTCGGAACTTAAAATATCGCCTTGGCAAATTAATTAACATATTTGAGGTTACTCTCTCGAACCATTAAAATTGAATCCTAGAACGTGAACATCCGATGATTAGATCAGAAGATTTTCAGAGTTTCAGAGTGGCCGGTTTTTTCACACTGTGCATTTTTTAAGTAAAAATAAATCAATTAATTGCAATTATTAACCTCAAGCTAAACTCAATAAGCTTTGAAAATTTACACTTTTAAAAATTCACAATGTGCACAACCTTTTACGTTGAAATAAAGAGCAGTACCACGCCATTTATCTATTTAATAAACGTCCTTGTATGGATACAACAGTAGATACAGCTTACATAATGTACAAAAATTGATACTGCATAGGTACAACACGGCCTATTTATATACAGTATATATTTCTGTAAAAATTTCAAAATTCATTCCAAATTTAATATGATTTTAATGTTGATTGGTAGTTAAATACATTAGTTTGAGTAAATGAATTTAATTTTCTGCGAACGTACAAAAACTGTAGAATAAGTGTAAAATTACTTACCTTTCTCTATTACAAATTCAGTAAGAATGCCACTACTTTACGTCAAGTTTTCTGCTGTTGAAAGAAAAAGAAAATTAAATTACTTACCTTATATAATCTTGAACACACATAAGTTAAAATAGACTAAAAGTAGTTTAAATTGAAAATTATGTTTAAACATTTTTCTTGATATGCGTTTAATAGATCAAAACAATGATAAATAAATGTAGTAAATAATCCAATACAGTTAAGAGTAAATTTAAAAATTTGCAGCTAATATAAAATAGTTTATTTTTCAAGCAAACTTTTAACAATTAAAATTAAGAATCTGTGCAAATATTCATAGATAATTCATATAGATGGAATTCGTGATTAGGAACGTTATAGATGGTGCTCCGTACCTTTATTATGGATTTTTAGAATTCATATTAAAAATGAAAATAAAAATGTCGTGGTCGCAAATTCACAATTAAACTAGGAAAAAACAAGAGCGCTTTCGAAATCTGACAGATTACGGCAGAGGAAATCTAATGAAATAAACATCAAAGCAGGATTATAATTGAAGCAGCAGATTTGTTTAAAACAGATCGAAACTTGAAGTCACTTATAATCATTTTTCAGATCCCCTCTGTTTTTTTTCGCAGTTAAACAGTTTTGTTTATTTCATTTACCTTCCTGGTACTGTAATTTCTCAGATTTAGATTACGTTATTATTTTTTATTGGTTATTTAGAAAATGACTCGTCTGTAAGTTCCTTTTCCCGCAATGGCGTAACAAAAGTTAAATATCAGTTGATTCGTCACCAGACATTCAGTTAATAATAAATATTCAGTTAATAACAAATATTCAGTTAATAACAAATATTTAGTCAATAAAAAAAAATTTTTTTACTTTATCTAACAAAGCAGATGATCGAAGTACCACCTGCTAATTAGTTTGAATTACATTTCTCCCAACAGTTTTTTATAAGGTTCAAGAATAATCTGTAAAATTTATTTAACTATCTTAAAATAGTTGTCAATGTCTCAAGCTGGTAAAAATATTTACAATTTTATTCGGACAGCTATTTATTTGCTTAATTGAATCTAGAAAGAGTAATAATTTGAATTCCATTATTTTTTAAATATCTCAAAGCTGATTCAACCCACTGTATCCGTTATTACGCATTTGGCGTAATTGTTGCTATTCTTTTAAAAAAAAAATTCGATTAAACTCATACGTTTAAAAATTCAAATCTCTGATATTAATTCAAAACTTTAAAAAAATTACATATTTTTCAATCAAAAAAACTAATTGTATACAAAATTCAGCTTAATGACTCACAGGGTTTTTTGAACGTTTATATCACAAATATAACTATTCGATTGTCTTATCTATACTGGTAAATCAGTTGAAAGATTTAATTCAAAATAATTTAGAACATTATAAAAAATTGCGATCCATAATCGTTAAAATCATTAACTTAATTTAATTACCCTTGCAGTTTTTATATCCACGTTTTGTAAATTTAATCACTCACTTCGTGAAATAAATGGATAATAAATAAGAAATAAAAAATAACTTTCCATACAACTCTTAAATCGACTCTGCATTATTTGAAACTATTGATGCTAAAACAATTAACAAACTTAATTGTATTGTAACAAAAATGTGCATAATTAACTAACTTAATTGTATTTTTCTTTGATTTAGATGTTTACTGTTAGTTGACAGGAATTCTATGAAAAAAGTTTATGTCCTATCACTTGTTTTTCGCAGCAAAAACCTTTTTTTTTCCTAAACTTTTTGCTTTTGCAAATTTTTGGAAACCTTCCATCTAATTTAGGATTTCCCGTTTATTCTATAGTGTGCATTGCAGCATCTCAATATTATTTTATTTTATTTGATACCACACTCGAAACACAATAAAGATTATGTATTTCGGATCCTCAAAATCAAAAAAAGATTACGGGAGAAATACCTAAAATGTGTTTATGATCTGCCTGAAAAAGTTCCAAACTTTTCAATGAAATCGCAACAAATGTTTTATTCATCCCCATCTCACTGTTGTAAGCAAAATGAAACTTTGATAAAACACTAAACTTTCAAAAGATCAGAAATAACTCCTTTCCAAATATATCAGATAACACTTTAAATAAAAAAAATGTAAGTTAACGATCAAAATAAAGTAAGAAATATATTCCATCCAGCTAATAAGAAATTCGTATCATACAACAGAATTGGAGTAATAAGATTTTATTAAGTTTCTCTCTGATACGAAGAAAAGAAAGGACACGATGATGAGAAGAGCAAAAAGGTTTTCATAAAAGAGCCAGCAAAACAAGGACTATTGCACTGTTCTCCTTTTAGTTTTTACACGAGCGCTACAGCGATTTGCAATAAAACTGTCAACGAGCGAAGTAGCCTCGGGTTAGTTGTCTACATTTAGTATCCAGTCTTCTCTGTCTATCTATAAGCAAGCTGTACATTCACCCTTCCTGTCCTTGTAAGTTATAGTAGTCGGAAAAGGAAGATCCCTACCACGACATAAATGGGATTTCGTCCTGCTAGACTTGATAGAATCATGCAGTCAAATTTAACGTTCCGTATCAGCTCCTTTGGCATCAGACGTCCAAAAATTCAGGGACTCGCTCTATTCTGGCTCGCCATGTTTCTAGAAGCCATCATTTTCGTCGACAAAGCTATTCCGTTCAAAATGTCGATGCAGAAATGTCTCTCGAAGAATATGGGTAAAAGGGAAGAAATTTAAGACAAAAATCAGAACTTACCTTGATTTATAGCTTTGCACATAAATTTCTATAGCGCTGGTAAGAAAATGCTCAGCGGTTATAGAATATGTAAAACTAAAACATTGTTTAATGTTTGAATAACGTAAGAAATATACAATGATAAGTATTTAACCAATGGAATTAAGAATAATTAAATTCTAATAATTATAAACTTCAAACGCTGATATTTTAGATATCAACGTCATAGTTTCATTATATTTAAAAATATAAACGCAAAGGATGAACTACTTGAGTAATGTTTCCTTATTTTTTAGCCCTTAAACTGAGAAAAAAAAAGCATGGTCAGAACTGCTAAAATGTGTTAAATTTATTGGTCTTCTGGTTTATGGGAACACCAAGCGACTAATTTTATTATGATCTCTTAGAACATTGCATAAAAACCATTTATCCAAATGAATTTACTTTTCAGTTTTGTATTTTTTGCTAAATATGTGATAAAAAGAACAATACTTTTGAAAACCAGACTTGAAGGAACGGAAAAATCAAATTGATTTTCAAATTTACAAATTCTGAATAATTTCGATAAAGTTAAAAATTTTTATTGTCTGGCTATGTTCCATTTTTCCAATATTTATTTTAAAACTAGTATACTTGAGTCAAGAGTTTCGTTAATTTTTATTTTAAAAAAGAAAAGAAGAATATTTTTAGCAAATCATTTGTTAAAATTCGAATATATTTATTTAAGTACTAATATTTTAAAAAGTAGTTCAGTAAACTATCGCTTTGGCAAATATATTGTCAAACTCAATTATCATATACTCAATATACGATACGGAAAATTAGTCAAGTACAGTGAATGAGTTTTAACAATCAGGTATGTTCTTTTAGTGCTGAAGTGTTACGAAAAAATAATAATACTTCTGAGAGCTCAGACTATTTTATAGATAATTTATTCATAAAAAATTGAACCGAAAATAATTCTGTCCCTATAATTTTAAATTTTAATTAATCATAATCTCCATCGGTCATTGCAGAATAAAAACATTCATCTACAACTTTTTACTAAGTTCAGCTTTACCACGGCTCCTTATGGCATGGTATCCATAGTTTTGATTTAAAAGATTTTGATTATACTTTTGATTATAGTTTGATTATACTAAAGTCCCTTCAGTATAATTGAAAAAGTGCTTCTAAAAGCATAATACGTTTTTGAGGTAGATAAGGCTAAATTTTAAAAACTGTAACAGAAGTTATTTTATTACAACAATATTAAAAATGAGACAATTGTTTTAGAAATAATTCAAGCTCACTCTTCACAGTTTTTCTTGTTACCAGAGTCTGTCTGAAATATACATGATCCTTTGCAGCTTGATCTTCAAAATTATTTAATATGTTTCATTAAGGGAAAAGTAACTGCTGTCGTTATCTAAAAAACCAATTACATTTGTGATCGAATATTTTGTTGCATTTATATAAATACTTGATAGTGCCTAATTTGGGTGCGGGATTTCGAATCTAAAATTAGTTTTGCTCCTAAAGCTACAGTTTTCTTTAATCACATTTTTAGTATATATTTTTGATCGAAATATGCAAATATAAAAGTGTTATATATAACGAGGAGATGTAAATAAAGCGACAAGCATCTAGGGGAGTTAGGACACATCATCAGGATTAAAATTGCATGGGAACCCATGCCCAGAAATGCTGCGGCACACGGCTAGAGGAGCTTCCCTGTTGTTCTGAATCACATAAAGCCCATCTGTTCAAAAGCACACGAAGGAAGAGTTTATAATAGGGAAGCGTCCCTGGCAGCGTATGATGAAATTATCAGGAAATAGTGGTACCTATGCCTTTTTAATCCTAATGATTTGCGTTAACTCCTCTAGAGAATTGTTGCAACATTTATGCGACATCCTGCTATATATAAAGTTTTTAAACTTGTGCATTTTGACAAAAATAGACTGAAAATATAATTTTAAAAAAAAACTGTAGCTTGGAGAGATAAACCGATTGCAGATTTGAATTCAGCAACGTGAAAATATTCAAGACCCGTTATAAAAATCTCATGCAACAGCAAACAAGCAAAAATTTGTTCCCCAGTGTTATCTTTCCAACAAACAAAAAATTAAAAGCTCATGAAAAGTTAAATCTTAAAATATTTTGACATCAAAATTGAACGAGCTTGAAAAATATGCCTGAAAGAAGTCTGATCCGATCCCCCATCCCGTCTCAAGTACAGACCTTAACCACCTCTTCTTGAAAGAACTTGATATCCATTTGAAACCGGGCCTTAGAAAGTTTATTTTCAAGAAATATCGAATTCTGAGTGGAATCATATCATCGTATGAGAATACTATTTTAGGGGAAAATTATTTAACTTTAAAAAAAGAACTCTTTCCTTAAGCAAACTAAGAAAACTTTTTACCAATTTTTTTAGTAAATACTGCAACTAATGTTGTATTTCATACTATGTAGATTAATTGCGCTTATGATATCTGTAGCTCGCTTTATTAATTATTTTGTGATGATAGAACAACCATCCCGCATGCGATAGATATTTTTCAAAAAGTTAAAACACCAAAAAATCACATAATTGACATAAAATTTCTTTATTACAAAATCTAAAAAAAACGTCACTTTTTATAACATGTAAATTAATAAAAATTAAACTAAAACTAAATTCATAGTTAAGCAAAAATGTTCTATTTTATTACCTTGCTCAGCTTTTCTAAATTAGTATATAAATGACCTCTTCAATTTTACCAATATATAATTTCTTTTATACCGCGTTTAAGAAGCAAGATAGCTATCGTTATTTTTTTTATCAACCCCATCAGTTACTGATTTAAAATACCAACATGCTCTTGAAATAACATTGCATTCTGGAGTGTTTACCGACGTGATCTTGAATCCGACTTTCAGATTCAGGAAATCTCCTTTTTTTGGCCATTATCTAAATGCAAGTCGAGGTTTCCAGGCGGAATCTCATCATTCAGTGAAGAGGACTGAAAAATATTGAGAGAAAAAAATGAAAAAACCCTTCATCTCTATTGCTCGGAGAAAAATTCGGACTATTGCTTTCTCCAAAGAGGACAAGAAAACCATATAATGGAATGCTTTTGAAAACTTATTTTAAAAGCAAAAATAAAAGCTACGGGATCGTGATCTGTCTAGCGAATGACATCTCATTTTATGGCACCAAAAACGGAAATGCCATGAATCCTTGATAGAAAAATCACTTACAAAATATAAAGTTAGGATAAAATGAAAATAAATAGATAAATAAAAAAAACTACTAAAATATTCAGTTGTTTATCAATTTGAATTCTATATGGAATAATAGTTGAATCTGTCCAAGAAAGTTGGGGCGTTAACCCTTTGGCTTCGATGGGACAATGATGTCCCTTTTATATATATTTTTTTAGGCTCTAATTGCAAGTAAAAATACATTTTGGTATTTTTAATTATAAAAAAAGACTCCAACAGTTACTGAAAAATTATTGGAATTATATTTGCGCTTAAATATAGAATCCAAAAAAAAAAAACTAATTTAGAAAGTTTTTTTTTTCATTCATATTTAAAAGCTATCAATAATTTATTTTGCAAATTAAGAAAAAAATCATCAATTAATAATATTTCTCTTAGCTCAAAATAACTACAAATTAGGACAAACTTGAAAATAATATTATTTGGGAGTGTTCGGAAGATTTTTCCTTTAACTCACAAAAACGCTCCGGTGTCTTATGTTGTATTTTCCAACCATAAATGATTAAAATGATCAAAACTTTGGATAAAAATTTACAGTATGATGCAGATATTTCGAGACTGTTTACGATTAATATGGATTATGCGCAAATGAAATCATTCCATGTGGTTTATGTCAATAAAACACTTGATGGCTAATACTAAGGTTACTTTACTTGTATGTCATCTTTATTAAATATATAATCTTTTACCATATAAATCAACTCATTTTTAAGAATAATATTCAATCTTATAATTGCATGAGTTCGTGACACTTATTAATAAATTTTTGATTAAGTTTTTTTTCATTTCTAGGCTGTACACTATGCTGATTACGAAAATGGCACAAGTTTTTAACATATAATTTGTGAGAAACATGAATACAGAGTATTACAAACATAACCAAACCATGGCAGAGCACCCAGCCTCCTTTTAAGGCTCTTTTTTCAAAGATCTTGGTAGGTCTCATACGTACTAAAAATATTTAATTTAGAATAAATTAAATAGAGACTAGCTCTTCTGACGCCAGATTCACACACACCACCACGAAGATCGAGCACCTAGTTCCGTTTTTCAAAGCTCTATCTATTAACGGCCATTATAGAAACGCCACAGTAATTCCACCCTGGTCAGACGACGTAGAAAGCTCCTGAGCTGGTATACCTATCTCCAAATTTCCTCACCATAACCAACGAGAGGATTTTTAGCCACGACAGATTTAACATGCACTTGCTGCGTATGCACACTGGTTGTTTTGTCAGCTGTCAGGATCGAACTCACTACTCCCAGATCTCTAACCAGCTGTGTGAACCACTCCTTAACCTACTTCGCCACCGAAGCACCTGTCAATCACTTAAATACATCAATCATTAAAAGGTACAGAGAGAAAAAAATAAGAGAACATATTTATTGTATCTTTGAAATATGTGTTTTAGTAAGCAGTACATGAATGTAGAATAAAAGTCATGTTGTACCTTTAAATTTTTGTGGTACCCTTTAAATTTAAAGATCATTTGTAAGTTTTGACGTACAGCAATGAATTAATTGTCAGTTTTAGTTTTTTAGGTATAACGATGCGAGAATACCATTTTATATTTAAAATAAATCTTTCTGAAATCTATGAAAGAAATAATACCACACGCTAAAGCATCACCGAAAAGCAATACTTCTTTTTTACAATACTTTTACTATCAATTTTTAAAGAAATATAAAAATATTCCAAACCTTATCCAATGCAAAAAGTATATTTATGTTTCCGAAAAAGAAGTTGACAGATATACAACTTAAGAATTTCAAGAGATATATGTTATTGACTGATTAAGGAAAAATATATCCATATATTTCCATCTTGCTGTATCAAGTTTTCCCAAGGAAAAAAAATAAATTTGAATCTTTTGGAACTTGAAGTTGTTACGAAACGGAAACTACAAATCTGAATTTTGCTTTCTGAAAGGCTTTTGGGTCGTCCTATGTGACAAACGCAAGAGTCGATTACACGGTTCATGTGATTCAGGTTTCTTTGCGACCCACAAGCAAGTCAGCCGTTTATTACTTGAACTAGCCACGGGGTTTTGCGGTTGGAGTCATCTTACGAACAAACAGCTTCACTTTCCTCCAGAGAGTCTTTCTTAATGTGAACGTTAATCGGCTCGATCGATACTTTCTTAAGTAAGGTTTTCTTTTTAGTGTATTCGTAGATCTCTCCCAGAAAAATGGACACCATAGATTGCTTTTTTATAGATAATTTTCTACTTGGTAGACTCAAAAGGTAGTCGACTTTAGCTATTTTATTATTTAGTAGCGTAAAAGAAGCTTTTGTTTTTCACGAACAAAAAAGTTTTCTTTACTTTTATCATTGAATCTTTCTATGAGGTAGATTTTTTCCCCTTCTAATTAATATCTTTCTTTGACTAGCAAAATGCTTATAAAACATAACATAATAAAGTAATATTCCAATATTATTTGATTAAAAACTTCATTCGCTTCAAAAATAAAGAAATTGGTCGACATTTTATCCTGATTTGCCCCTCTCGGCCACAGTGGTTTTCGTTGTTCTGTTTTTCATCTTTTTCTCTCTCAGCTACTGTGTTTTTTATCGTTTTGTTTGTCACTTTTATTTTTCCATTTTTCATTGGCAGCATTATGTTTTATATTTCAAATCAATTTTGTTTCTTCTCATTCACGTCAGACAAGTCTTGAAAATGGGCACCTGTTTTTGATTGCTTGAAACTTATCGATTGTTATTTCCAGTTTGTATATTTTGTAAGCAAAAAAAGTTTCTAATCAAGTTTTGTCTTACTGCTTCAGTTTCTTTGGATTATTTATTTAATATTCAAGTATTAAGATTTAGATTATATAAATGACACAACTTTTCTTAATGGTTTATTTAATTATTTTCGCAACTTCTTCTCATAAAAGATATTTACTTAATTTCCCATAGAACAAACCAGTCCATTTTCATAGTGTTCAATAGAAAGTAGTGCGTAGAGAACTAAATTTCATATAAATTAGGGCAGATACGTATCTTTTATGGGATTAGCAAAATCTTTCAAACGAACCCTTAACCCTTTATCGCTGAATCTTCATTAAAATATTGATAATTATTTTTTCATTATTTTGTATCATTTTAGGTCAAAATAAGGGGGAAATATTATATTTCACAATTTTATATTTAACAGTAACATTTATTAGTTATGAAGTACAGCATTGTGCACCGGTGTCATTTATTTATTTTTATTTATTGTTTTTTGTTTTTTGCGTTAACGGTAAAATTTACTAAACAATAATTTTTCAAATTTGCACTTATTTGCAGTTATTTAGATCTGAGAGAAATTTTAGTTCATCACTGAATTTTCTTAGTCTGCAAAATCATTTATTAACAAATTTTGGAATGTGAATGAAAAATAATTTTCAAACTAGTACTTTTTTTCGGATTTTATGTTTCAGAGTAAAAATTATGATGAGAATTCAACAGATTTTCATGGTAACTATTAGCCTGTTTTTTATAATTAAAAAATACCGAAATATATTCATACTTACAAATAGAACATCTGAAGAAGAAGAGATATATAAAAGAGACACCGGGTCCCATCTGCATCAAATGATAAAAAAATAACTTAATAAACTAATATATTGTTAGTCATAGTAGAAAGTAAGTAAGTCAAGTAAGTCATTCTGCATTAATCTAAATTGTGACTAGAGCGTCGGATGTCTTTACCAAAGAGTGTGCGAACTCCCTTAACCCATATTTACAATGCATAGAAGGTAGAAGAATGCGTTTAAAACACCAATATGTATAGAAAATAAGCCTCTACCATGAAAAAATAATAGTCCTACAATTTTTTGAGCACATGTTTTGACTATAAAATAACAAGGTCTTACTCTAAAAACCATTTTAATTTCATGAAATTGATTCAAACATAAAAGTAATTTATTTTCGAGTATTCAGTTGCTTAAAATATCATTTTAAATGAGAAAAAATACCGCTTCATTAAAATTTGCAAGACAACCTAAACATATTAGATCTATAATACGTCTATACATTAACGAGGACTTTTTTATTAATGTAAAACATTGAAATAATTCAATTTAGAAATATTAGTAAAATTAATTTTTTATATTAAATCAGTAAAATTTTTTAGTTATGAAGTACAGCATTGGGCACCGGTGTCATTTATTTATTTTGCGTTAAAGGTAAAATTTACCAAACAATAATTTTTCAAATTTGCACTTATTTGCAGTTATTTAGATCTAAGAGAAATTTTAGTTCTTCACTGAATTTTTTTAGTTTGCAAAATCATTTATAAACAAATTTTGGAATGTGAATGAAAAATAATTTTCAAACTACTTTTTTTCGGATTTTATGCTTTTGAATAAAAATTATGATAAAAATTCAGTAAACAATTACTGTAAATATATTAATAATTATATCTCTTAAAAATATTGCTAAATTAAGTTTTTTTTCTTCTTTTTTAAAGAATAGTAATTGTTCTGAGAAACTGCATTGCATTGTTCTGACAACTACAAAAGTAGAATAAATATTTGCGTTTATGTATGTGTGATTTCAAGTTGATTTTCCTGGTAATACACTAATTATGATAAAATAGTCTATTTAGAAAAATATTAAAATATGATACCTGTTAAAAAAATATTAAAGATTTCAAAACTCTTAGATTTTTTGAGGCTCATATATCCCATATTCAGTTAATCAATCCGTATTTAAGAAAGTCTATATCGAAACATTTAGAAAACGTCTATTTAAAATCTGAATTTTACTGAACTAATAAAAATGCAAATATCCTTTCATTCCGCGCTGCCTTTTCATTTTCAATGCTAGTGGCTATTATTGTAGAGATTATAGATTAAGACTAATTATGATTCGTTGTTTTTAACAGAACGTATTTTTTCCTATCTTGCAGATACCATCAGGTTGATAATTTTACGAAACTGATAAAAATAACCTCATTATTTTGCTATTCGGATGCACAGAATGTAATAGATAGGTTAACTTATCAGATGTTATTTTGTGTATTGGAAGTAATCTACTATGTTTAAAAATATGCATTACTATCATTCTCACGTATATACCAGCATTTAAGTTATATTTATATATCAGTTCGCAGTCAGCATTTCGCCCACTGTCATGGCTACTCAATACGAATTCACAACCACGCTCAAATTTTTCACCTTCCTAAAGAAGCACCTGCATGGGGTGTTAATTTTGATTGGACACATTAGTCAAAGTTTTTTTTTACACCTTTCGCTATTAGAAAAAGACTGTACAACTGATGCTTTAAGTTCGTAGAACAGGATTTATGTTAGTTCAAGAACATTAGTTCTCTTGCAGAATTTTTATCAGCATCTGCTACCGAAAAAAAAAAATTTGAAAATGACCACGGAAAACAGAATATGGAGATTGTTATAAAAAGTAAGAATTTGAAAGAAACGATAAGAACTTGGCGTTTTTGGGGCGTTTTCTTGTTTAGAAAATGGGTAGTCGTGTCAAATGAATGTCTGAGCTGTTAAAAATATTGCTTTTAATCACGTATGAACGAGAAAAAAAGCTTGGTAAAAATGTCATAGACAACTACTGTTCTTTTTATTCTACCCTTAATTGGCTTATAATGGTAATCGTCAAGGATATTTTTCATCGTATTTTATTTTCCAGCCAATTATTTACCACTTTAAAGTTTAAAAAAAAATTAAGACCATTTAAGTATTTTTATGAGCAATAAAATAATAGATTGTCTAACTATTGCCTTTAATAAAAAAAATAGTAGACAGCTCTAGAATTCTGAAATTCACCGTGGCACTTTATTTTTATTTATGCCTGTCATTGAGCCGCCTATCCATATCGAACCAACTAGCGTCGATTTCAATGTTTAAAATCACCATTTGTAATTTTGAACCAAACCTTGAAGACGCAACATCTGTTAGATCAAGCAATGTAAAACTAACCTTCGTGGAGGATTTTTGGGTTAAATTAACCCGCATTTGCGTTACATGGTAAGGAAAATCACAAAAAAACTTCATTTGTTAGCAAATTAGGAAAGAAGCTCTTATGTATGATTCATCCACCAATGGGGTTATTTCTTTTATCCAGTGATGGTGCGAGGAGGACAAGCAAGCAATATACGAATTGGCCGGTCACCTCCAGTATTTGAAGTCAAACATCGGAGAACGTTGCCTGTGCCATCCCTCCAATATCTAAAGTACAATGAGCAAAAAATATAAACAGAATAACTTTCAGTCTAATGATCGGATCTTCACGTTCTATGACTCAATCTTAATGACTTGATGGGAGTGAATTCATGCATGCTAATTGATTAGCTCAGGCGATATTTTATGTTATGAAATCAGACAAAAAAACGTATTTTCTCCGAATAAACATTATTTTATTTCCCGACGGATTTGGATTTCTGACCTCCATAATAAAGGGAGTAATCGCAATCTGGGTAGTATGGTTCCAATAGTTTGGTCCAATGTGCAAAGTTTAGCCCCCTTAATGTCAATTTTATTTTTTTAGTATTTCGCCATATCTCGAATACTTTTTAAGTGAATAGAAAAAATTTTCCACACAGATATTACATTCGTTTATCCAAAGTTAATTTCATTCAGAAAATAACTTTAAAAAAATATTTATTACTTTGTATTATTGTGTTAAATAATAGTCGAAAAATTTTTAATTATAAGGTTTACAATTATTTGATGTATTATCTTAAGGAATGTAATTTTAAATGTCAAAATACAAAATTTGAGGGAAATTGGTCAGATAGTTCCTGAGAAATTAAATTTTAAAAACGAATCGCATTTTTAAAATTCGATACTAGGAGTCAAAAGCCTTTGACATCCTTGCTTTAAAATGCAAATAATTGTCAAAACTGCTAATATTTTGAATTGCTGATTAAATAACGATAATCTATAACGCGGCATATTTATTGAAACATTGATGCGCATAGCTGTGCAGTCGCAGCGTTTTTAAAATTAGTTACTCTAATGATAATCGTGAAAAAGCAACTTGATGGAAAACAACCGAATATCAAAGTTATGCAACAACTACGAAATTTTCCCTAACAACAGAAATCGAAATTCTCTAATGAGATTTTGATCGATATTATGCAACAAACAGAAATTAGATTACAAAATTATATTATTTATTTATATATAAACTCGGTTAAAACTGGACACTAATCACTATGGTGTCAAAAGGCACCACATGATACATAGATATAAATATACCAAACGCACAATTTTATATCCAGGGCGTACAGGAATAAAATGATATCATTTATTGAATTTAACTTCTTGACGCAGAATATTTATTAAACACATTTTTCTTACTTTTTTCATTATTTTGAGTTTATTTAGGTCAAAATAAGGGAAAAATGATTTTACATTTTAATTATTTATAGTTATAAAGTATAGCATATGGAAACACTGGTGTATTTTTCTGCGTTAAAGGTAAAATCTTCCACCCACGGTTTACTTCCAAACAATAATTTTTCTAATTTCCACTTATTTGCTGTAATTTAGATTTAATAAAAACGGTTATTCATCATTGAAATTTCCTTAATTCACAAAATCAATTGTTGATAAATTTTGAATATGAATGAGAAAAAAAAACTCAAACTACTTTTTTTTGATTTTATATTTTCGTACAAATGTAATTCCGATAATTTAGCAAATTTTTTAATAACTATTGGACTGATTTTTATAATTCAAAATTACCAAAATATATTTTTATTTTCAATGAGAAAGTCAGAAAAATTATATGAAAGAGACACCGGTGTCCCATCAGCGTCAAGTGGTTAAATATTGAACGTAACTCAATAAATTGGTTGTTAAGAAACAATTGAACATGGTGAGCAATTTAAATAGCTAATCTGACGTTAAAATTTGAATAGCTAATCTGACACAGCTAAGTAGAAATACAGCTAAGATTTGCGTAAGAAGTGATGCGTTTCGTGAACTTTTTGTCAGTAAACGTGATCAATAGATTTGAAAACTTGATTTGCTTTTACATATTTTGCCATCCCCAAGTAAAAAATTCCGTTTTGAAATGAAGCTCTTTCCCTCGTTCATCATTTTTCAAATTATTTTATTACACTGTTTCTAAATTAATTCACAGAATACTCTCCTAGAAGTTTATTTCACTCGCATCCTATCCTAAAATTTAAAATTAGGTTATATACTGTGATTTTACCTTCTTTTCAGAGCACGTTCCTAAAATAAAGTCGCCCCCAAGGTCGCAATAAAAATTTAACAGCCTCACCCTTTCCCTGGAAAAGAGTGTGCAATTTCCTGCTCACATGGCACTTAAGACTGACTCCGCGTACGCATTTTGTGAGACGAAACTCCTTAACGACTTTACGGAAATGATTTAGTATAATGGAAGTAGCTGAGAAAACAAAATATTTTAAAGACTATGAAGAATAGAATGCGGTATGCATTCTAGAATACTTTTCCCACCTTTCTAAGAATTCCTACATGCGCTGAAACGGAATAGAATGCTTTCAACTTGGCCGAGTATTTTCCCTTGATAAGCAGAAATGCCCGAGTAGCCTCGAAATTCCGGAATTTACGGAACTGTGGCCACAGTTAATTCGTTTAAGTCTGCGACAAGGTACTGGGGAAAGAGTGACTTTAAGCAATGTCTTTTAAGCACTCGCCTAAACTGGAAGTGTTTGATGGAATTTCAAAACTACTTGGATGGTGATTTTTAGAGGAAGAAAAAAAAGACTTCAATAAAAAGTAACACTGTGTATTTTTCTTGTAAAATGCGGGAAATGAAATGATTAAATTGATTACCACTCTAAATCGTCTGTTACTGAGCTTTACTCATTTTCTCGGTTTTATATAAACAAAAATTAACGGGAAAACAAAGCTTAAGGCACATATATGGCTCAGATTTTTAAAGGGAAAAAAAGCAATTTAAACTTCAGAAGAGGAAATAGATAGAAAGAAATCCATGCCATTTTATCGTATGTTGAATTAAAATATACCTGCATTGGTAGTTGAAGCGAAGGTAAAAGATCTATTGCATTCATGCTAACCATGGGAGGTTTGCACGATTTTTCTGCCCGTATAACTCAAATGCATAGATTTTTTTTGCTTTTTAAGAGAAATTCTTAAATTCAAGTTTGTTCAATTTACAGCAATTCCCTTGACTTTTGAGTTGAATTCAAAATAGTGTGGGGAAGGAGAAAGTTTTTGCTTCAAATTTATAAATATATGCAGAACATTTTGCATTGCAGAGCACTAAAATGATATAAAGCTTGCAAACTAATTTGCTAGATATAAATTTTAAATTTATTAATTTTTATCTGTACCTAGGTTGCCACAGGGAATTTTTCATATTATATTGAGATAAATGAGACTCTGCCACTTTTCTGAATTTCTTTTGAAATTATCTTTCCTTTTAATAAAATTTTATTTTTTAAAATTGCATTTTTTTTCCAGAAATGTGTTCCACAAAAGCTTTTTCACAAAGACAAAAGACCAAGCATATATAAGTAATATACTTTAAGGTGATGCAAGCAAAAGAAATTTTTAATAGCCTAATTATGTGCTATACTTAATAATAAAGAGAAGATTCACATTGATAGCATTGTACCACAGTCGAGCTAACCATGTGAGGTTTTGTATTGTTTTTTTCTAAGTGCAACGAAGAAATGGAATAGTTTCTCTTATAAAGTCTTCAACATAAACAAGTCTGCTAACTATGGAATTTCTTTAGCTTTTAGGTCGTTTACTACTGCAATGATAAAAATATCTTACTACTAAACTATGAATCACGTTTACGACTTTGATAAGCTGGTTCTTCATCGATGGGGATAAAATGAAATGTTTGCCGAATAAATTGATAGAATTTTCTCATAAAGACTGGATATAAATATCACGACGCAGATATTAACTTTATTCTTAAAATATTACATTGAGACATAAATACTACATTTTCACTTCCAATAATACTCGAAAATCTAACTTCGATTAAAATAAAATTAAGTTTAATCGCCTTTTAAACTGAATATTTAAGAATCTCGAAAGTAATAATAAATTATCACTTTTACGATTATACATTTTTATAATCGATAGTCAACTTTTGGTGCTTCACTGACTCCTTCAGAAATTGGTTAATGAAATTTATTAATGGATCTCAGATTCTCTATTGAATCAGAAGGGAGGGGGTGCTTCATTTCAAGTTCCATTCACTGTGAAAGCTACAGTGCTGCTCTCTGTCGCCAAAATGAGAAAATTTTCAGCTTGCATTGACTAAATTTTTTAATCAATAAACCCGCCGGAGCTTTACTCGGTGTAGTCAGGTACAGTAAACAGTAAAATGAAAAATTGCAAATTAGTAACTGTGTAAAATTTCGAAACAGCAATTTGTCAGCTTCGGGTATTGCTCTAATTAAACATTGATTTCCTCGGGTAGTTTTAATTTGCAAAAATGTTAAAATCTATGATACATCATTTAAGCAATTCACTTACGAAAATTTATTTTTGTAGAGAAATTTATTTAATATTTTTAAAAACGATGGACAAACAGGTTCCTCGGCAGGAAATAGTTCAATTGTTGTTTGCTAGTCAAATGAGATTAAATGAAAGTAAACAATTTTTTGAGAAATTCGAACTGTATATTTCGCAATAAAAATATACATTTCGTGCGCAAATTACAGTGAATGTGTTTGAAAATAAGTATTTAAAGTTTTATTTTTTGCGCATAATAAAACTAAAAGGCTTTTCTCAAATTTAACTTTGAAAATTTAAAATCATTCTTAAAATTGAAGCATATTAAAAATGAATTAAATTCAGAAACAGTAATACGTTTTAGTCGAAATTACTTAAGTAAGTAACTTAGTTAGTTCATGAATAAAAAAATATATCAAATCAATTTAGGATCATTTTAAAGATACAAAAATCTTCCAATTATTTTATATTGTATAATAATGTAAAAAAATGCGAAACTTTTTTTTATACTACACAGAAAAAAATCCTGTTAAAATCGTACTTTATGGTAATCCCATTTCTAGTAAAAACCGCCACCATTCTGGTAATAAAACCAAAATATTTGGTCTTTAAACCATTTATTTGGAAGTTTTTCCGTTTGTATGGTAATGATTTACCGAAAATTCTTTGTTTTCGAAATTGTAGCTCTTATTACCACACATTTAGTGAAAATACATTTTCTCTGTGTAATGCTCCATCACATTAACAAATTGTTAGACTTTCTCATACTGCAAACTAATAAAGAAGAACTTTACAAATCATAAAGACATTACAAAAATTTTTACTATTAGTAACTTTAAAAAATCAGAACTATTAGAATAAAAACTTTAGAAATTGTATTATTTATTTTATTGAAAAACAGTCGCATTCCATAATTAGCGGGGAAAATAAAGCCCAGGAATTCAGTTCCTTCTTTAATAATGAAAGTTTTATAGAATTGAAACTTTTGTTCGTAATTGAAATTTTTGTTCGTAATAAAAAATGTGTTAGCTGGTTGACACGTATTTGACATTACTTAAGCTTTGCTTTATATTTTGCATAAAAATAATCCAATTTAAGTAATTTATTCTTCACAAACACAGACATCTCGAAAACTGCTGTTACTTTGAAAAAAAAACAATGCAAATACGTACGCATATTATAGCCTGCAGCTACTTCGCATTTAAATGTACAATACAATTTTTCGAGATATTGTAAGTAAAAACTTTCCTGCGAAACTATAATCCTTTTCTTATTTTTAAAGCTTCATATTCTTTGTTTAAATGAACTAGTTTTCATTTTTTTTAAACAGCAAGGTGTTATTCAAGAAACATTATGTTTATGTGTAAAAATGAGAACTTGAATAAACTCAAGGCACGATATGGCTTTATAAAAACTAGCATCACAATCAAAGAGTTATTAAGGATGTCAAATCAGGAAGAATTGTTTATTTATTGTATAAAATTAAAAAAAAAATCAAATCGCTAGAATTTTTCCCTTTTTTCAGTTATTTATATTGGTCAAATTTATTTATAAGGAGTAAGAACTCTTTATTAATAAGACTGTTTTTAAAATTTGTCAAGAAAATATTACTTATTGCAAGCTATTCTAAATTTTGGCAATTACGTTTAACTTGATTTTCATAAAATATATTTAAACAAGGAAAACATGCTTTTCTAAAATAAATCTTTACAGATGTACAGCAATAAATCAAATCTTAAAGACTGAGTGACACCTCCTTCTAGTTATTTCACACTCATAGTGCACTGGGAAAAGAAGTATGGTTAAAACTACCAGAATATGGTAAGATGTACCAAAGAATACCAAAGAAATACCAAAGTTTCTAGAATACCGAAGAATACCCTGTGGGAATACCAAAAAGTTCGGTAATTTTTACTGAAGCAAATGGGGGGGGGGGGAATTTAGTAATTTTAAGCAAAAGTCGATAATTTTAACAGTACTGATTTGAAATGACGTAAAAATAAGCACTATTTATCTCATAACACTTATTACATTGTTTCGCATCGCTTAATTGCTTTTTTTTCCGACGTGAACTATAAGTTAACATCTACTAACCTTTAAAACGTAACGGCCGTGGTAGCCCAGTGGTTAGAGTATAGGACTTCGGTCCGGAGGGACTGGGGATCACACTGTAATAATCATAAATCGCACTGTAATCCTGAATGTGTAACAATAAATAAATAACTTTGGTTAAGATTCAAATTCTAGTTCGTGTACTTATTACAATGGATGGCTTGTCTCATGTCAAACTGAAAAATCTTGTCAATCAAAAAATGAGAAAGACAGCACAATGATAATGAACGTTCCTCCTCTTAGATTCAGATGGTTTGGTGGAAGAACACTGCTCTTCGGTATGAGAAGCTTCTGCAATGCGCAGTTGTTTTACTTTCAATGAATGTTAAGAGACTTTTGAGCTGTGTCGCAGCTCTGCTAGCCACTCTGAAACGTGGAAGTAGTGGTATCGAATCCTGCTTCAACACTGGATGTATATCCTTGTTGCCAATATAAAACTTGCGTCGTCTATTTTACAAATTGAAAAGAGTATTTATGCTATTCTTTGTATTCACAATAAACTCACGTAAATAAATAAATAAATCTCGCTACCTTCATAAAATATGCATACAACAAATTACCATAGCTTAATCTAACTGAGTAGAGAGTTTTTAAAACATTTGAAAGCGTTACTTTACTTAGGCCTATTTTCCCTCAGACCAAACAATATATTAGAAAAACAGTTTACCGTCACCTAATTCCTGTAAGCCATTCAAATAAACCGCTCTTTTGAATAAACCATAAAAGTATAAAAAGTCCATTACTATCCTATTTGGTAAAAAATACTGACATAAAAACGTTAAAAACACCAAATAAATGGTAAAATGAATGAAGGTAATATATATGTAGCCCCCATTTGTTAGTATGAAGTGGTAAATAAACACATGTGCTAGATAACTAAATATTTAATATAACAAAAGTAAATTAGTTAGGACAAAAACAACAATTATAGAATATAGCGAACATAGAAGAACGTCTCTTCTCTTCAAAAATCAGCATCGTACATTACATCATGTTACATATACATCGTAATACTCTCGTTACAAGATTGTCTCTCGTCATTTACTATTAGCTGGTGATCAGTTATCGCCATCTGGCGGCGTTTATAGTTAAGTTCAATTTCATGGCCTTAACAATATATATATATATATATATATATATACAG